>NC_072820.1:12962500-13165000 GCF_027744805.1 Dunckerocampus dactyliophorus | reverse complement strand
GCACGGTGATGGACTCAAACACGCTTTAAGATGCTTGCGGAGTGGGGGGAGCCCAGTCAACACTGGACGAATATTCCTTCTTGTTCTTCTCGGTTTGATTACCTAGTTGGGGCGAAATGTAATATTTATACATACATGTAATACAATTTACATTAATACATGTTTATCGGCAGATGTAAACGATTCATTTGCAAACGGGTACATATTTAAACCGGTGGACACAATTGAGGCAGAATTTTTATTTTTCTCCATTATATCAGTCAGCAAAAACTTTATAGTTATAGTTGTAGTTATAGCAGTTATAAGAGAAAGCGTCTAAGAGATCTATTTATAAACTGTTGCATTACAGTACTGAATTAAGTATAGCAAAGCTAATGCTATGCTAACAGTGTAGCTAGCTAGTAATGAATAGCTTCTAACAAGTATTTTATGCTCAAAATTATAACAAAACAGCAAACATGTGGGTAAACGGAGTACTAGTATAGGAATTTACAACTAAACGTTGTATTAAAGGATTACGTTTCCGATGTATGGTTTTATTTACCCGTAAAACATTCCAACAATACGCCAGGTGGATCACGCAAGCGATGAGTGTAGTCAGTGCGCATGCGCTGATTTTTAATCTTCTTCATGGTCTGTCTGTTTACGGTCACTTTAATGTCTTATTGCGCCATCTCATGGTCCGGAGGCTGCTGGACCCCTACATTAAGTTTAGTCAAAACTGCTTGGTTATAGTACTATTGACAGTACGCACAAATCACATTGATGTATAAAAAAATAGTAATTTGATTAATTAAGCACTTTATTAATTGTGGTTTTCAAAAATGAACAGTTCGCCTAAATTGACCCTTTCCACCTTCCATACAATGACTCTAGAGGCGTGGCACTACTGGTGACACAACCGTATATACCTTCAAGGAAACATTCTCATTTTTTCACCTCATAAATGACCAACAACACTCCGTCACAACCAGCAAACATCGGATAGAGATGGAGAGACTTGTTTAGCAACAATTGTCGGCGTTTCTGCGGGCGATCATCGGATGGCATTGTTGTATTTCCAGCTGGGGCAAATGGCTTTCCTGTAGCTATCTTGTGGTTGCAACCAACTGTTAGTGATGCGTTTCAACGAGAAGGAGATGGTGCATTTAAGCCGCCAGCCGTCAGAAATGGTAGCTGAGCTGGGGATGCGAGGACCCAAGAAAGGAGACGGTAACCTGTTCAGATAATATTTCATCATTTCCATGTGATGTCATGGTGACAGCTAATGCTAACATTAGCCACAACACTGCTTCCTGTGTGTGTTTGTGTCACTACTCTATCGTTCGTGTTGTGTGTGTGTTACAGTTGTGAAGAGGAGGCTGGTGAAACTTGTTGTTAACTTCCTCTTCTATTTTAGAACTGATGAGGAAGAAGTGAGTTGACGTGATCCTTTTGATTTCCAAATGATTTACACCTACTCAATAAAGCAAAAGCAGTACATTGTATTTTGTCTTGTTAGCCTGTTGGAGCTTTGCTGTTGGAGCAGTGTCGGGTGGAGAAGGAGGACAACCTGACCTTTTCCATTGGTGAGATGCAGTGATGTCTCTATTTGTCAGTTTCCTAATCAGCATAACTGATGTGCTACCTAATAACAATATTTTACATGTATGTAATTGTCAGTGACTTTGCATGAGCTTGTGCGTGTTTGCAGTATTTCTAGAAGAGGCGGAAAGGAAATACCTTTTTGAGTGTGATTCAGAGGAGCAGTGCGGCAAGTGGATGGACTCTATTGTCAAGGCCAGGTAAGATTCCATCTTGGCGCAAGGTGGTGACTATTTTAATATCAGGTTGTTGAGTGTTTCATATATAGAAAACGTGTCTGGTGACTTCTGTTGACACCAGTGGGTGGGCCCCCCTATGTTTTGCTTCATGTTGAATGTCAGAGTTAGCACAGGCAAGGTTCCAATGGGATGTTAGATCAGTGTTCCAGGATCTACAACTTAAGGGTACAGTTTGGATTGTTTGACATGAAGTTGTATGACATCCGCATCAAAACTATATTGCTGATGGGGATGTCGTACAACTTCATGACAAAAAATCCAAACTATCACTTTAAGTAATCCCTCATTTATCACGCTTAATTGCAGTTCCAGACTCGACCACGATAATTTAGTTTTCTGTAAAGTGGGATTACTTTTATAAATCAAACAATTTCATTGTTACAGTGTCGTAAACCTGTTTACAGCCTTCTACATACACTTTTTAATATTATTAGAGACCTCTAGACATAGAATAACACCCATATAGTCACCTTTACACTCACATTACCCAGTATACCGGTAGTAGATGTATTCAGAGAAAATAAGCCACTTAAAACATAAATATAAAACTTGTGCTCGTGTGTGCTTATGTTTTCCGGCCATGTGGACAGGAAGTGATGTCGGGGATTCAGACTTGAGTTATAGCTGGAGTTTGGCTACAACAGTACCCCGTGTTATTATTATTATCAGAGGTCCCACTGTAGTATTGGCCAAAACAGCATTCATGCTGGAATGTACAATTGCATTTAGTAAGCCCTACTGGCAACAGACTGTTTTGTGTGTCTGTAGCTTTAATGCTAATTAGTTTGTATGTCCATGTCTGTCTGTGTCGCCAAGAAGCACGATTGTGCACTTTATCCACTTTTTACATATACACTGTAATTATATACTTGTAATAAATGCCATATATCACATTACAGAAGAATGTTAGCAACATTAGCATAGCTATGTGAGCGACAGTGCTAACATTACAGTCACATTTTAACAGCAACATCATACTAGGTTAGCTTATAAGCTAAAAAAAAAAAAATCTAACTTACAGCTCCCACAAACAGATAGTTGGCAGAGCTCCGGGCTGTATTTTAAGATATACAGCAAAGCCTGTTTTACAACTACTGGATGTCCTCTGACATTGTTGGCATGTACACGGGGCGGGCTGATGACTTCATGAAAACAGAAAGCAACAGTTTGAGTGCCTCTTTTCTCAAAAGTGGAGCAAACAAGTGATAGATTTTTCTATGCATAATAAGGAACCTCTAACACAGGTGTACATTTATGCTTGTAGTCTTGTGGCTTTGTTGTGCTAAAATGACAACTTAGTTTTGTAAAATCATAATTTTTTTTACTGTATTCTTGTATCTCTTATTTGTGGTAGCTATGAGTTCATGAGGAGGAACCTCATATTCTACAGAACCGAGATCCACAGGCTGACTGGCAAGGTAAATACAGTACATTTGGGCATGTACTGTATATACAGTACAGGGTGTCCCAAAAAACAACATATACGCACTTAAAAAAATTGTAAACGAGGTGTTTATTATCATTCATTTAATTTTCAAAAGGTAATAGAATTTAGAAACATCATATTATTATATTGTCATCGCCTCTTCTCAAACTGACATCCGCTCTGGTCCAGACACTGCTGACAACTGAATTTGCATTGAATCGTACACATCACGAAACAATTCTCTTGGTTTTTGCGTGCATTCACACTTTTTCAGAATGAAATTCCTTTCTTCAAAGTTTAGCCTGGCTGCAATCATTCATTTCTTTGGGTTTCATCTGCAAAGAAGAAAAGAACAATTGATTTATCAGCCGCTAAAGAGTGTATATATTTTTTTTGGGACACCCTGTATATATATATATATATATTTTTTTTTTTACATATACACGGGGCCACAAATGCTAGTGTGTGTAAGTTGTTATAGCAGAGTTTTACTTTACTTTGTCCACAGGATCCGTTGGAACAGTACGGCATTTCAGACGAAGCTCGCTTTCAAGTCACAAATGGCCTGCAACATACACCGAGAGACTCTTCCTCTATGTAGACCTACACTGTGTCTGGAATCTTCTTAATTTTTTTTATTTTATTTTATTTTTTTAGTTCATCTTGCCATTCCAGACAGTACCAGCACTCCAGCCTGACAAACAGTGGCATTCAAGCTCCATAGTTTATACACACTTTTGTTTTTACAGTATTTTGAACATGTCAAGCAGCTTTAGCAAGTGTGTATCTTAAACCACTGACTTGGGGACAATGGAATACTTGTCTTTGGTTTTTAGGAAGTCAGAGCCAGTTTCTGTCACCACACCTGTGTAGTTGTTTTCCAGTTAATAGACTGTAATTTTAGATATTGTGATTTTTGCGAGTGTCATTGCAAGCTCTGATTTTCTATCTGGTGACTGCACTGGGAGAATTACAGTAGATAAATATAAACAATACAATTATTTTAAGATGCCTAATTCACTTTTGGCTTACTGATGGGGTTTAGAAACTGCTGAGTTGAGCCACGTTTTTATTTTGATATTTTGTTTGTGAGAAAAATACCTTTGGTTACAAGTATGTAATATGTGTAAATATGTGTTTATCGCCTTCTTGTCCTAACTACTTGGATTGTCGAAAGAAATACTTTTGCACATAGTACTTTGCTTGGTGTTGATGGTTTATTTACTTGGAACATTTACGTTTCTATTGCACTTTTATTCATATGTCTTTGGCTAAGTTGTAGGACAATGCTAAGATACAAATCTCTTGACTCCCTGTTGTTTTTGTGTGAGTAGCTCCAATTCACTGAACCACATCATATGTAAAGAAATGTATATATGCTGTAATGTGGTTATAATGGTGATTTCCATATTCAACAATCATATCCCTACTGGAGGTCATTGCTGTTCAAAAATGCAGGTTTATTTGAAAGTAATATAGCAATAAAGTTTATGATTAATGTTACGATTTTTAATAAACTTAAATTACATTCTTTTCCATGACTGTCATTTCCGTTTAGTAAGAACAGTTTTGTTTTAATTTCAACAAGTACTAGCCGTTTGTTTGTTGAAATTCAGATTTTTTTCGTCAGTAGTAAGCGGTGTTCTGAACAGACAGTTTCCTTAGCAACGCAAAAAGCGCGATTCAAAAACAGTGACGTCACTGCTTTCCCGTGATGCTTAGCGAAGCGAGCATTCAACGCTTTGCAAAAGCAAAATCTTTCTGAAAACCTTTTAACGATTACACGAATCAAACAAGATTTTTTCATAAAAAGTGATAGCAATAAGGAAGTAGCGTCTTTGGGTGTGGGATCGGAGGAGTTTTTCTCAACGGGACGGTGAGTATTAACCAAAATGTGGACTGTAAACAATACCGCTAGTTAAGTTCCCGGACAGCTAGCAGCGATAGCGCTAGCTAGCGATCATTAGCATAGCATAGCACTAGGTGATGAGGTTCAAGGTTCCTTTTGTATTGCCAAATCTTTCAGGCTTGCCGTGTTAGATTTGCTGCCAGGGGAAATGGTTAACATACCTTAATTTAAAATGTTTACAGTCGGTAAAGTAAAAACAATCACGTTAGCAGGTAACCTAGCCTGCAGTCTGACTGAAGCCAATGCTGCTGTGCTGCAAAACATTCATCATGCTAAGATGAAATGTAGTGAACGTGCCGTTTGTATATTACGTAAGGTATTTTAAAGATGTGGTTCAATTGTATTGTTAAGTAGTAGTAGATTCATATTACCATGAAATGTTGCCTACATGTCTTTTACATTTAAAGTATGTGAACCTAATGTGAAAGGGACAGTTGTCAACGGGATCTATTTGCTGTCAAATATGATACATCTGGCCATTCTCTTCCGACTATGTACTCTCAAACAACACTTTAAATGTATTTTTGGAAGTGTCCATTTAGAGAATATAATCACGACTTTCTTTGGCAATTGCCACATTGTTTTTTTTTTATCTGTTAACATGAATAACTTACATTTAATGCAAGTGGTGATTACAGTACTCACATTGGTGCACTTCAGATGGTAAGGCATTTGAGGCGTAAGCATTGATTGTTGACCCTAGAACTCATTTATTGATGCGTTACATTAAAATGTGATTGATTGATAATCTCTTTTTAGGCATTATGGATCAGGACTACGAGTCCAGGCTGCTAAGACAAATCAACATCCACAATGACAACGCTAGCCCAGTGGTAAGTACATTAAACCCACACTTGTGCAAATATTGTTGAATTGGTTACAAAATTGGTTGGTAATGGTTTTCGCTAATGGTAGTGCCACCCAAAGAGTGATTTTAAGCAGTAAATCCGGGTGGAGAGGGTTTGTCCCTGTGTGTTAGGGTGTTAGGGTTAGGGTGTGTTAGAATAAACACTCCAGCAGCACAGTCTTTATTTGATGGTGTCACTGGAAAAGCGTAAAAACAAGTAGACAAAACAACAAACAGGTGTGCGTGAAGAGGTTAATGGCTCAGACAAACGCACCATCTGCTGTTGAAATATCTTCCATTGTGGTCATTGTGTTCATCAATTGAATGCCTTTAGTCCAAAATGATTTATTCCATGTAGAAAGCTTATGGAGGGCTGCGAGCTCTGTCACCAGCCAGCTCCCCACTGTCCTCCCCGAGCAAGCACGGCGATCGCTTTATACCGTCGCGGGCCGGAGCCAACTGGAGCGTCAACTTCCACCGCATTAATGTGAGTGTGCTGCACAAAACAACTGGAGGGGCTGCTGTCAGCCTCATCTTTGTGAAAGCGTCTCTTAGAGCTGATGGCTAATGCTGCGCTGAATCAAGTGTGAAGCATAATGTGTTTGTGTTGTTTTGGCATAGGAAATTGAGAAATCACACAATCAAAACAGAAAAACGAAAGATGGCACAGCAGACAGCAACAAAGGTAAAGCATGGATATAAGTTGATGGTTTGGAGGGAAAACTCTTAATGTACAAAGCTCATCCATCCTCCTTAGTAAAAGCAAACACACACGCTCTTTCTCTGCTGCTGTTGTTGACAGAAGTAACGTTAGTTCCTATGGGCTACATGAAATTGGTGTGCCAGGAAGTTCCGGTAATGTTTAAAATGATCAAAATACTGTTAAGTATTACATGTTATCATGAATGTACCTTTTAATGCATGATCACAGCATGTATATCAAATTATAAAATGTTAGTTTTCTCTCTTTGGAACGTACAGAAAAGGGAAGGAAATATGTGTTCATGTTCCACATAAGGACCGTGCATGATGGGCAAGATACCAAAAAAAAAGTGCAGTTTTCCCATAAGTAATATTTTAGCATGTCATACAAGCGTAAAAAGAAGTTAAACACTGTTAAGAATAATACATAAAAACAGTAAAACATGTACTAACCCTTAAAGAAAGAGGGACATGGGGAATATGTGCATAAAGGGTTCAAGCAAGTCTTTTTCTGGTGCACATTCCATTTTTTGTCAACTTGGCCTTTTGTACTTAACAGCCAGGACTGAGACGTATGCTTTCCCACTTAGCAATAATTTCCTTTTTCAGCTCTATGGTCATCATCACACTACAGCCCTCCCTCGCCACTTTACGGTTAAAAATTTGCAGCTTCACGCGATCACGGTTTTTCTAAAAATATATTAATAAATGATGCTGTTTTGTGGTTGAATACGGCCTATTATAAATTATTTAAAAAATTTATATATACAGTGTGTGTGTGTGTGTGTGTGTGTGTGTGTGTGTGTGTGTATGTGTATATACTATATATATAGATTGTGTGTGTGTGTGTGTATATATGTGTATATATATATATATTGACGAACAATTTATGTATTTATTTTCTAAATTAATCATTTTCAAGCTTATAAAGCATTAAGACGACACATTCAAAGACACTGTGAGTGATATGTAGTATTCTACACTGGTCAGTAGGTGTCAGTAATGTTACTATATTGTTCGCTGAGACACACAAGCACTTTATTGCCAGAACAAAAGGCTTTTATTGCAGGTTTAAATTATCTCACAACAGGAACAATAGTCCCTGAAAAACACGGGCTACTGTTGCTGCAGTAACTCATGGCAAGCTAAAACTCATAAAATAAACTCGTAAAATACAGTCCTTATGATGCTCACTGAACAGAGGTCTCCCTTAATGAGAGACCTGACAAATTGGGCCCTGTAAATTCTATATTGTCTTGATTGCACTATATAGTACGAGTTTTATACTGTGATATAAAAGTCTGTTCTGTGAAAAAGTGTTTGCCCCCTTCCTGACTTCTTTTTTTTTTTTTTTTTTGCATGTTTGTCACACTTCAAATGTTTCAGATCATCGAATACGTTTCAATAATAGTCAATGACAGCACAACAGGTCCTTTTGGTCTACTTGTTAGGCAGGTCCTATTTAAGTGATTTCTTGATTGAGAACAGGTATGGCAGTAATCAGGCTTGGGTGTAGCTGGACAAATTTAACTCAGGTGTGATAAATCAAGTTATGCTTTAATGTGGGGGCACAGGGCCATGTAGGTTTGGATTTTTTTTCTCCCTTAATAATAAAAAGTTTCATTTAAAAACTACATTTTGAGTTCCGTTGTGTTGTCATGGACTACTGTAATTTCCGGTGTATAAGCCACACCCACTAACTTTAGAGGAAAAATCGGGATTGTTCTCATATAAGCCGCACCAGTGTATAAGCCGCGCATGCCCACGTAAAGTGGCGTATAATGGCCCGCACAAGTCTGTGAGGACCACGCAGCTCTTCATTTGATGTGACCCAATCATCAGTTATGAATAAACTCATGACGCACTTGTCAGCACATTGAAAATTGCAGGAGGTCATTACTCTGTAAACCAGTCTGACTCATGGTTTAATATTACAAACAACATTAAACTCCTCACACAGCAAATAACACGCAAACGTTACACCTCAGAAATATAGAAACATGTATCAATACAATTTTATAAAACCCAACATTTTAAAGTGTTCCCATAATGCATGTCGGTTGAGAAAACCATTCAATTGGAGGAGATCATACAAAGCGTACTTGTAGAAAATGGCTGCAATGCTGCTTCTGTCCACCAGAGGAAGCCAGAGGACCAAAAGACAGGGAAACTGATGGAAAGAAGGTGACGTCATTGCAGCGGCCCAATTAATACATTGCTCAGACGCAATGCATTATAGGAAACCTTTAAAATGTTGTCTTTTTCTTTATTTTAAAGTCACATTGGGACATGTTTTGATATTTGTATATTCACCTTTTGAGTATGAAGTTGTCGTGTGCTGAATTAAGTGCTGTTATTTAAGTGTTTTTAAAAGATGGCACTGTGAGTCAGACTGTTATGTTCTTATATTGGGTATATATAATGACCTCCACGAACAGCCAGTGGGTTGATAAGCTTGTTGTGAGTGTACTAATAGCTCATGATTGGCTGCTGCCAAAGAAAAAGCTAACGCTTCCTCACTGACTCGCGAGCGGCACGGTATTTAAGATAATGTAGTTATATTAGTCCCACCGCTGCATAAGCCCGCAGGGTTCAAAGTTTAAGAAAAAATAGCGACTTATACACCGGACTTTACAATATTTGGTTGAGGGGGCAATCACTTTTTCAACGCAGAGTCATGTAGGTTTGGATTTTTTTCTCTTGTAATAATATTAAAATTGTTTGATCTTAACATTCAAGTGTGATAAACGTGCAAAAAAATACGAAATCAGGAAGGGGGCAAACACTTTTTCCCACCAGTGTACATTCAGTGTTTCTACTATTGTAGAGGAATCTCTGCTGTTTGTTTGGCTTGTTATCACTGCTCATTTCCACACAATCAAATGCAATCATTTGCTTCGATTGTTAGGCTTAACAAGCAGGGTGAGTTATCAGTGATCTTTCTGTGAAACTGCGTGTTTTGAATGAATTAATGTGTTTGGACTTCTCTGTCCTCAGCCGATGGTCTAGCTTACTCTGCACTGTTGAAGAATGAGCTACTAGGAGCCGGTATAGACAAAGTCCAGGATCCCCAGTCTGAGGACCGCCGTCTGCAACCATCCACTCCCACCAGGAGGAGTCTTTTTAAAGTAAAATATCATCTGTATTCTGTACCTATTTGTTTCTTTTGTCATGTTTAAATAAAACATCTGCTTGTATTTTGTAGTATTCATTGAGTACTAAAAGGTCTCTTGAAGAAGATGGGAATGCAGTCTCTCCATATTCTTTATCACCTGTCAGCAGCAACAGGTAAAATCTCAACTTTTTATTTCTGGAAGAGAGGGATATTTTATGATATTCACCAGTGTACTTTGCAGCCAGAAACTGCTACGCTCACCACGGAAACCCATGCGCAAGATTTCCAAAATACCGTTTAAAGTTCTCGACGCTCCAGAGCTTCAGGATGACTTCTACCTCAACTTAGTGGACTGGTCTTCTCTCAACGTGCTCAGCGTGGGACTGGGCACTTGTGTGTACCTATGGAGCGCCTGCACCAGCCAGGTGTGTGTCTGTGTTACGAGCTCAAAGTTCACCTGTACTGAGCTATTAAAAAGAGTACTCCGGAAAGTCATATCCAGAAAAGAAATTATGAGAATGGGACATCTCTGAAGGAGAAAGATGCATACAGAGTAGTGAAGTGGAGTTACTATTTAATATTACACTTGAATCTAAAATTAACATACAGATAGTCCTTGGTTTACAGCGTTCCTTGTTTTGAACAAGAGAAGTAGCTAATGTACGTGCATGTGGTGGAGTAATATGTGATTGCATTGCTACACACTGAGAGGAAGGACAGCGTCGCTTATGTTCTTTTTAGTTTAACTACTTAAGTTTAACCTCCATTATGACTCCCAAGGCAGTGAGGCAGACATGTGGTGGCAGCACTTGAAAGTCAACTTAGACATCGTAAGACACTCGGTGGACAGATCAACGTTGGCTGCAAGACCAGTCCGAGGTGCTGAAACATGGCGACCATCATGAGGGATGAAGATGGTATTTTGGAACATGTGGAAAGATCTGCTTTTATGAAATGGACAGTGATAACAGCATAAGCAGCATAGTGGTCTCATTATTGAGACATCCTCCTCCCAATAAGCCTGTCTCTCCCTCCTTGTATTACTCTAATTTTATACATCTTTCATGTGTTCTGTGTACAGTGTGAGTAACCTAGGAGTTAATTTCGGTATAATAATAGAATTTAGGTCAGATTTACAGCAAAACTCGACTTACATCACAGTCTCGGAACGGAACTCATAACCCGAGGACAACCTGTAATATAATACAAGACCACCATTCTTTTTCAAGACCTGTTCGTGGGGGAAAACATTCAAGACAAAAAAGACTTGAAATAAACCTTTCTGGTAGATTATATTAAAAAAGGAGATGAGATTTCTGCTTCATTGATCAGCATTATCTTAGCATCATAACTCATGCTTTGTTGTTTGCTTGCTAACAACCTTTGAGACACTTTTGTTTTTTTTCAAGTGGCTACATCTTTCAAGGGCACTGCTGCGTGTGAATGAGATGAAGAAAAGCTCTGACTCCTGTTGGTTTGCGTGGATAAATCTCCAGACCTCAAATATAAAACTAACTATCTTTTTCAGACGTGTGTCACAGTTTGGTGAACAAGTGTTTGCCCCCTTTCTTATTTGTTATTTCTTTGCATCTTTGTCACACTTAAATGCTTCAGATCATCAAACACATTTAAATATTAGTCAATGACAACACAACTAAACACAAAATGTAGTTTTTAAATGAAATGTTTTATTTTCTATCCATTTTCTATGCCGCTTATCCTAATTAGGGTTGCGGGGGTATGCTGGAGCCTATCCCAGCTGACTTCGGACAAGAGGTGGGGTACACCCTGGACTGGTCGCCAGCCAATCGCAGGGCACATATAGACAAACAACCATTCACACTCACATTCATACCTATGGACAATTTAGAGTCGCCAATTAACCTAACATGCATGTTTTTGGGATGTGGGAGGAAACCGGAGTACCCGGAGAAAACCCACGCACACACGAGGAGAACATGCAAACTCCACACAGAGATACCCAAGGGGAGATTCAAACCCAGGACTGTTCTATTATTAAGGGAGAAAAAAATTAAAACATTCATGGCCCTTTGTGAAAAAGTGATTGTCTCCTAAACCTAATAACTGGTTGGGCCATCCTTAGCAGCAACAAGTGCTATCAAGCATTTACGATAACGTGCAATGAGTCTCTTACAGAGTTGTGGAGGAATTTTGGCCCACTTATCTTTGCAGAATTGTTGTAATTCGGCCACATTAGAGGGTTTTTGAGCATGAACCGCCTTTTTAAGGTTATACCACAGAATCTCAATAGGATTCAGGTCAAGGTTCTTCAGCCATTCAGAGGTGAACTTGCTGGTGTGTTTTTGATTATTGTCCTGCTGCAGGACCCAAGTTGGTTTCTGCTTGAGGTCATGAACAGATGGCCATTTGGTAGACAGCTGAATCATGGCTCTATTTGTCACAGCAAGTCTTCCAGGTCTTGAAGCAGCAAAGCAGCCCCAGACCATCACACTACCACCACCATATTTTAATGTTGGTATGATGTTCTTTTTCTGAAATGCGGCGTTACTTTTATGCCAGATGTAATGGGACACACGCCTTCCAAAAGTTCAACTTTTGTTTCGTCAGACTACAGAGTATTTTCCCAAAGCTCTTGGGATCATCAAGATGTTTTCTGGGAAAATTGTGACGAGCCTTAATGTTCTTATTGTTCAGCAGTGTTTTTTGTCGTGGAACTCTGCCACGTAGGCTGTTTTTGCTCATTGTCTTTCATTTAAAAACTGCATTTTGTGTTCAGCTCTGTTGTCACTGACTAATATTTAAATTTGTTTGATGGTCTGAAACAATAAATTTTGCCAAACATACAAAAAATAAGAAATCAGGACGGGGGCAAACACTTTTCACACCACTGTATACCCAGGTCAATACAGTACATGGCCTTATGTCATCATAATAGACCTGGCAATAATGTTCTTCGGTGTGAAAGTGTTCTAAATGTCAGTGTATATTGTGTCTGTCTGTCTAGGTGACGCGACTATGTGACCTTTCAGTAGAAGGAGATTCTGTAACATCGGTGGGCTGGTCAGAGAGGGTGGGTTTTTCTCCTATTTATAATATTCAGTATCATTCTAATACAAGCAATGCTTCAAAGAAAATGTGATACGATGCTGCAGTTCTCTTAAGTCATTGGTTTCTAATTTTAGGGCAACCTGGTGGCTGTGGGGACGCATAAAGGATACGTGCAGATATGGGACGCCGCCGCAGGGAAGAAGCTGTCTGCACTTGAGGGACACACGGCTAGAGTGGGTAAGTTGAAAGGCAAAGAGGAGGAAGAGTTGGTGATAGCAGGTTGGCTCGGTCTCTTATCTGCTGTCCATCATGTGCTGCTAGGTGCCTTGGCATGGAACGCAGACCAGCTCTCATCCGGCAGTCGTGATCGCGTCATCCTTCAGCGGGACATCAGAGCCCCGCCTCTGCAGTCTGAGCGCCGGCTCCAAGGACACCGGCAGGAAGTGTGTGGTCTAAAGTGGAGTACGGACCATCAGCTGTTAGCGTCTGGTGGGAACGATAACAAGGTATGTAGAGAATGTCAAATCTTAGTGCTCCTATTCTAGACGTTATTTTCTATACATATTTCCACTCATTTTGTGTACAGTTGCTTGTGTGGAACCACTCCAGCGTCCTCCCGGTTCAGCAGTACACGGAGCACTTAGCTGCTGTGAAGGCCATCGCGTGGTCTCCACACCAGCACGGCCTGCTGGCCTCCGGAGGCGGCACGGCGGACCGCTGCATCCGCTTTTGGAACACTCTGACTGGCCAACCCCTGCAGTGCACCGACACCGGCTCTCAAGTGTGCAACCTGGCCTGGTCCAAGCACACCAACGAACTGGTGAATCACAACCACATTGAAAAGAAGTAAGAAGAAGGTCTAAACTTTGTTCTTTTTTTCCCCTTCAGGTCAGCACACATGGTTATTCCCAGAACCAAATCCTGGTGTGGAAGTATCCATCCCTCACTCAGGTGGCCAAGCTTACAGGACACTCCTACAGAGTTCTCTACCTGGTCAGTGTGATGATTATGCATGGACACGTGCTTGTAGAACAAGGCAGTGAGTATAATCAGAATGTGTGTGTGTCCAGGCCATGTCCCCTGATGGAGAGGCCATTGTGACAGGAGCAGGAGATGAAACTCTCCGCTTCTGGAACGTCTTTAGTAAGATGAGATCCACAAAGGTAACTCACTTTTTTTTCTGTCTGGCTATTTTACACCAAGTCCAGACACACGGATATTTTTAAAAACAGTCTATTTCTGCAATAATTGAATTGTGTCTTCTTAAGGGGCATATATACATATAAAATTTAGAGTAGTCAGTGTACAGCTTGTATAGTACCTGAATTTTCTCTGTCTTGTTCTGGAAAGTCTGCATTTCCCAAAAATGTCTTTAGTTGCATGTCCGTCTTTGTTATTCAGTATTTTTTAAACGTACTCCTTATTGTCCTTTTTTCAGGAGTCTGTGTCAGTACTGAACCTTTTCACCAGGATCCGATAGTGAGCACTCCCTCGTCTGTACTATTGGGGATTTTTTTTTTTTTTAAATGGGAATTTTTCTTTGCATGAATCGTGTCCAGGCTTTAAATAGCCATCCATCTTTTACGGTTCTGAGTTCATTAGGACACAAGCACACTCAGATACTCAACCACCACACAGACTACAAATCATCTTTCCAAGTTGTGCAAACCTGCCAAATGTTGAGTTTAACTTTTTTAATTGTTTTATTTATTCTGTTTTGTGTTTTTTTGTTTTGTTTTGTTTGTTTTTAAAAAAATATTTTTAGCATATTTTTTGTGTTTGTTTGTGTCGATATAAATATTTGCGTGATTGCAGTTTTTGGTTGAAATCTGTGGAGTTTGGCATTGCTTTCAAGGATTTGCAAGAAGATGGCAGGTGACAATAATGTAAAAGAGCGTTGGCAGCATCATGGTATCCCGCATTAATAGCGGATAAGGTGGCTTCAGTTCTTTTTTTTTCAAATGCATCACATGAAAGAGAGTTTGTGTTGTTGCGATATGTTATCAAGCAGTATGAGTATTTTAACGATAAAGAAAAAAATCAGATACATTTGAGGAGAAAGCACAAAAATGGCCCATTTAAAGCTCGCCAGTGCAGAACACTCAACAACAGGAACGTGAAAACATTGCCTTTCAGCATCATTAATAACAGCAATTAAAGCCTAAAATAAAAACAATTAGCTGTGCTTGTGTGCTGTTATCTGCTAACATCATTTTCACTCAATATGGGCTTGTATTTTTGTGCAGGCAGGAACTCGTGCTTTTTTTTTTCTCACCTTCCATATCTGCAACCCCACAGCCATTGCAATTGTTTTTTTTCCAATTTGAATGATAAGTACACTTGTGTGCCGCATTTACATAAATGCTATTTATTTGTGTTGTGTAAAAGAAAATAAAAAAAAAACTACAGTTATAATGGCATGCTTGGTGAGTGATTGGAGAAAAGCAGTTGAACATCAATGTACTTATCTTGACTTGGTTTACACAAGGAATGTTAAATGATGTCTATTGCTGTACTAAAGCAACGGGCAATTAAAGACATCATATCTTGTACATTTGTCTGGTGTTTTATCCTTTCATCCATTGATTTTTAGACGAAAACTTCTAATGAATAGAAGAGACACTGAGATTGTGCTGACGCGATCTGTTTGGCCACCAGAGGGAGCCATTCAATGTCCAATTCAGTGATTAACTGCTGTTGCCACTCCCAGACGATCAAGCATAATCATGTTAGCTTCAAGGTGAAACTCGGGTTAAACACTTACAAGACAGTATGCCGGCCATAACATTAGCTGTCTTTATCACAGCCTTTGAGGGTGGTTAGACATTTATTTTCTTTACACGCACCACATTTGTTACAGCAGTAAGGCTTTTAATGGCTGCAAAAAACATCCCAAGGCCTTCTCCCCCTGCAAGAAATAGTCATCTAATTGTTTGGATTAAGTGCATTAAATATCAATAAATGACCCTAATAATCAACACCAGTCAAAAATGATCTCTTCAAGCCAACGTTCCCCTTTTATTCGTCATTTGCACCTATGTTGTTGTTCCTTTGTAGCAGCTGGAGTGTTACATTAAATGAATGTTGACATTTTACGATGTCTTACCATTATCATTCTCTTTCCAAGTTTTGAAAGATTCGTTTTTTGTAAGTCGCCAAATCGGTTAAGCTCAAAATTATTTATCCCCGATTTTTGAGGTGAAGTGAATTTTTGATTTTTTTGAATAGCTGAACATTCTTATGTTGTTGTTTTTTCCCTAAAGGATCCTGGTGACCTCTAAATCAGGGGTCACCAACGTTTTTCCTTGCGAGAGCTACTTTTAGAAAATGAAAATGGCCACGAGCTACTCATTTTTGTAGAAATGATTTTCATACCTTATTTCAACCCAAACAGATCAAATATGCTTGTTTTACCAAAACATTCACAAAATGCTGGTATCCACAACTCACATTTTATGTTTCACAATACTTTTCTTTCTAGTGTTCTCACATTATTAACTGAAAACCTGAATGAAAAGCAGGCTTGCGGGCACCTCATGTGGCCGTGGGGGGCTACCTTGGTGACCCCTGCCCTAGATTAATCGAAAGCAGGGGTCTTAAATAAAACTGTCAAGAGGTCCACTACAGGGCCTAATGAGGCATAAAAAATGGATGGATGGGTCTTTTTTCCATTATTATTATTATTATTACTATTACACCATTATTATTATTTTGTATTATATTATTATGTTCTCATCAACTGACTGCCATAAAATAAAAATATTAAAATAAAAATACAAAAACAAATGTTGACATCCGAAGTGTATAAAATTTGAAAAATAAAAGCATACTTAGATCAGGAATCAATGATGATGCACTATAATGGCAAAGAATGCTTCAGTTCTATAACAAAAAAAAAATTGAGGTAATTTTAACAATTAAACCCTTTTTTTTCTTTGCAGTTGTGTTGTTCCATATCTATCCCTTGTTCCACCTACTGAGGAAGATGTGATGCCTATTCAGAAAAGTTATAAATAATTTTGTGACTTGAAATTAATGTTTAAAATATAATAAAAAGGATAAAAACTATTTTTAAAGTTTAGTTTTTCTAAAAAAAAAAAAAAAAAATCTCTTAATTGAATTGTTTTGTTTCACATTCTCGTATCATTTCCAGCGAAGGCACTCGAGGCAATCAACAAGTCAAAATTCACTTCAGCTTAAAAAATATCTATCATTTTGGACTTAAATGTTTTATCAGCAATGTGTTATTTTCATTACACAAAAGATGGCCTCGGTGTGCCAAACAAACCAAAAATGTCACCACTATTACTAAACTAAAAGGGCAAAAATTAGCAATGAAGGCGCTTTTCTCTTCTTCAGAGCCAATTATAAAGTCATGTGAATAATAAGACAGGTTGCCCGTGATGAGACAAAATGCTGTGTGTCTCTTGGTGGTGGGCAGATGTTAACATTAAGCCCTGAAAGCGGAGACAGGTGGGGGATCACTACTATGCATAATCCTGCCTCCTGATGTTTCTATCAAGAGGCACAGAGTGTGATGTTCGTTATACAAGTAAAGCCGCACGGCAGCATCGCCCTGCAGGTTCCTTCCTCTAAAGCCCACTCTTGAGCTGCATTGTTAACTCGCTGGCAGGGCTGTATCAAAGGAAACAAGGGTTTTGTCATTTTGTCATAACTAATAGCAGCAGCCACCGAATAGAAATATAGAAGGTCCCTCATGTGCCTTATTTACAAACACACTCTCACCCCAGCAGCACCTTGCATTCATCAAATGGGGACGGGTGTTTGCTCCGCAGCCGCCTCTACACCGTGGTGAACTGTCACACGGCAGATGTTAAAGATGATGTAAGTAGCTTTATGTATAGGAAAAAAGACAAGAAAACTAAATTACGGGACAGAAGTTGGTATTCATGATTTAGTGTCATAAATGCAGCACAAAGCATATACTGTAGCCCCACGAATCCTCTGGATTTTTGTTTAAAAATAGATATTTTCCATCCATCCATCTGCTAGCAGAGAAGCCCAGACTTCACTTTCCCTGGCTGCTTCGTCCAGCTCCTCCTGAGGGATCCTAAGGCGTTCCCAGGCCAGCTGAGAGACCTGGGAACTGGTCTCTCAACTGGTCGGACATGCCCTAAAAGCCTCCCCAGTGAGGCGTCCGGGAGGCATCCTGACCAAATGCCTGAGTCACCTCATTTGGCTCTTTTCAATACAGAGATTCTCACTCTAAGGGAGAGCTCACGCCCCCTACGGAGCAAACTCAATTCAGCCGCTTGTACGCGCGATCTTGTCCTTTCAGTCACTACCCGAAGCTCATGACCATAGGTCAGGGCAGGAACCTAGATCGTCTGGTAAATTGAGAGCTTTGCCTTTTGGCTCAGCCCCTTCTTCACCACAACGGACCACATGACTGTAGACGCCGCACCAATCCGCCTGTCGAGCTCAGGTTCCATCCTTCCTTCACTCATGAATGAGACCCCAAGGTACTTGAACTCCTCCCTGAATAGACCTTACCAGGTAGGCTGATGGGTGTGATTCCACAGTAGCTGGAGCACACCCTCACGTGCCCCTTCTTAAAAAGAGGGACCACCACCCCGGTCTGCCAATCCACAGGCACCGCCCTCGATGTTCATGCAATGTTGCAGAGTCGTGTCAACCAAAAAGCCTCACAGCAACCAGAGCCTTGAGGTATTCTGGGCGGATCTCGTCCACCCCCCTGGGCCTTGCCATCAAGCAGCCCACCAGAGTGTCCCCTAGCACTGCTTCCTCATTGGAAGACGTGTCGACAGGATTGAGGAGGTCTTCGGAGTATTCTTTCCACCGGTCCACAACATCTCAATTAGAAAGCAGTAAGAATGCTCCGATTGATCGCCACCGATTTCCGGAAAAAACATGTGATCGGCATACGCCGATAAATGCCTTTCAAAGCCAATCACAACAAACGATCAGGGTGCTGCGGCAAACACTAAACGCGTGCTGTGTCACGTAAGGTTGCCAGCACCCGTATTGAGCCAACATGGGGCGCACTTTGACCCGTATTGCTGCGAGAATCGAAACCAGTATGTAAAACTTCAACGGCTTCAGCGTGACAGCTCGCCTGCCACAGGCTACGCCAATCGATGCCAGCGTGTTTGATCACAACTTTTCTTGCATCTTCGTTTACCCGCTTTGCCAAGCTGTCACTGGCGGCAGCTAGCTAGCTGGAGTTCTTCACCTAGCTTCTGGTCTTCGGACTCCAAATGTGACTTTTTAAATGACGTGACATTTTGTTTTTAAAACAAACAAGCAATGTGATTAGTTTGGAGCTCGTTTTTGTCCCCCTGGGGAAGTGGATATCACGTTCATGGGGTATGTACTAACTTTTTCAAGTGTCACAGCAATTTTGCTCTCTTGTTGTCTTGTCCTCCAAACACTATTAACTAACTAAAAAATGAATTATTGAACAATTTATTTCCCATGTATTTGTATGAAAATGGTCTTTCACTTGTATAGCGCTTTGACACTGCTAGCACATTTACCTCCTGATGATGCAGCATCAGGATCAAATGGGGGTTCAGTACCTTTCCCAAGGACCCTTCGACACCATCACAGGAAGACGGAGAATAGAACCCGCAACGTTCAGGTTGCGAGACCACCACTCTACCACCTGAGCCATGCCGTGTCATGCATCAAGTTAAATTCATGTCTGTGTCAAATAGCACAAAAAATGTTTCACAAAAATAAAGGTGAAAAAAATCCACCCAAAAGTTTAGTTTTTAATAATTAGCTATTTGCCAGGGGCCCTTGGAACTCTCTAACAGCGGCCCTGGCCAACAGCACTCATCAAAATCTACCGTTAATGCACGTGCTCCGTATCGGTATTAGCTGATCTCACTCAAGGATGATCGGTATCGGAATTGACAGCATAAAATCCGGATCGGAGCATCCCTCGTCAGCAGCACACCATCCCTGCCATACATGGTGTCAACTGTGCACTTCTTCCACTTCCACATACCTACCCCGAGGTAGCTGTGGCTATTTGATATGCAGAATGTAACACGGGGCGGATTTACCATGAAGCAAACACAGGCAATTGCCTGGGGCTCCCAAACGTCTCATAAAAACTGATTATTGATTTTTTTTTTTTCTTCAATTTAAAGCACATAGTGCTGATTTAGTTTGAACTCACGTGCTTAAAACTACTTCAAAATGCGCAATCTTTCATAAGCCGCTGCCCCTCCTTTCTCATGCAGTGGACTATTCCATGTTACTGCGCACGTGCACGTTGATTCTGGAAGATGGGAGCGAAACAAACTGGTTGGTGCGCCGTTCCCCCAGTGGAGCGGAGAAGAGGAGTAGGAGTAGTTTTTATCAAAACTATCGAAGGTGTCAACCTTTTTCACAGTCACGACAAACGTAGACACGAGTACAACAGCACCGCTACTGTCGCTGTCAGCCGAGGAGAATGTAGTAGCGACGATTTCATCACAAAATGTCAGCATTAAAGCAGTAAGCTGTGTTAAATGTCGCTTCATGTTCTTATCAAACTTGCCCCAGGAGGATTTTAAGGACTTTGTCTAGTTCAGGAAATAGGGGAATTTTCTCATATTCACACTTGATGATAAACATGAATGTTTCAAATCTTATTTTTGGGGGGGGTATATAAGCATGGCTATGTAACTAGTAACTTAGGCTGACAGATAACTGTAAGAGATTTCAAAGGGAGGAAAAAAGCAGCCTAAATGACATACTCACTTTTATGTGGATGCGGAGGGCCCCGATGATTAGGTTTGCTTTGGGCCCCCAAATGAGTAAATACGCCCCCGGTGCAATTTTCTATTTGTATGAGGGGCATCTTAAAACAGTGTAGAATAGGCTTGTTTCTATTCAAGACTTGTTTCTATTCTACCATCATTTGGAGCCCAAATACGTGCACAATATGCCTCTAGATAATAATAATAATGTGGTGTGCAATTGTACTGCATCATCCTGAGAGCTTTTTCTCATATTTTGGACCTTCCCAGCAACTAAATAAGGCAACCACAATATTAACCACGTTTGAATCCCATTAGATTGTGCGGGTGTACCTAATATAGTGTAATAATGCATTAGCATTATTCCGTGACCCTCACATAATATCACTTGTTGGTTGGGTTGGGCGGCACTCTCAACAGGTCTGATTCAAAAAATAAAATAAAAAACACGTCCTACATGGACACAGGGCTTCGTCTTCTCCTTGCCCACGTCACCGTCCGTGACCCCGCCCCCTTCTTCTTGTCTTCTGGCGGCAGACATATAAAAACACAGCCGTCCATCTCCCCGCAGCCTCCCCGGGAACACCACCGTGGCCGCTGCGTGCGAGCAGCAAAAACTGGGAGGTTGCAAAGCACAAAATAAGAAGGAAGACGAGAAAAAGAAAACGGAAAGGAAGCGTTGCCAGCTCCTCCAGATGTTGCATCATGTCCATAAACGGTAAGTCCGTTTTTCTCTCTCTCTCTCTCTTTTTTTTTTTTTTTTGCATTTGCTCTTTTAAAAAAAAATCATTTCAAGCATCCTTTTCGAATGTAAATAGTCCAGAAACATCCGTATAAGTCTAAATCACTCAATCAACGTCAACCAATATATGTTTCGCATCACGTCGTCGTGCTTCTTGTTTATTTGAGGAAAAAGCAATGCAATAAAACCAGGTGAGCTTTGCTGTAAATATGACTAAGCGCGGACGTAAGAGGATGGCTTTTTTATATCCTGTGAGAAAACTTTGGTGCAGCAACAGGTGCCTTCTTTTTTCCTCCCTCTCTCTCTCCCCCCTTTTTTAAACATGACGCGGAGGAAAAAGTAGGGCGTCATTCAGCACCACCACAGTGGACAGCTCCCACAGCCTTGCCACTTATAGTAGGCATTTTTATGCTTTGATTGCAACATGAAATCATGGCATGTTTCAAAAATATGCGATGACGCGCTTCTGTCTAGTTTTGTCTCCCTTATTCCCTGAAAGTGTCCCCCTGTCTTCCCATCCCCCCTCCCTCCCGATTCCACTGACTCCCAGTCTTGTTGCATAGCTACCAGCACAGAAACATACTGGATATGCAGGGCAATCTGTCTGTCTCCTCTCTAAATGTGACTAATTGGGAAGGAAGGAAGCAAACATACGCATCATCAATGCATTTGTAATCAATCTCTTCACCGCTGTTTGTTCTGCCCTCCTCCTGTCTCTTCTCCTTGGGCCTCCAGCTTTGGAGAGGAGCAGAAAGGTTGGCATTAGAACAACAAAGAAAGGATGGAATGTCAGCAGGCTTCAGAGAGAAATTAGCAGAGCAGAGGAGGGCATGTGTGTGTGTGTTTGTGTGTGTGTGTGTGTGTGTGTGTGTGTCTCCTATACAGAATCTAAAGTTCACAAGCCACATGCTCTGATGTCTGCATGCAATGCTGCACAATCAATGTGGACCACCGGTACAAGTCAAATGCTGTTTTTTTTTTTTGACCCCACCTGTTCCTCTTCCAGGGTGTAGAGTCTGAGCAGCAGCAGCACAGGGGAAGTGTTGGTGCTGAGTGGAAGACTAGTGATTTTGTTGTGATGCTCATCAGAGAACAACAAGTCCCAGTCTGCCTCTCAGCACAAGCAAAGCTCTTCAGCTCACAATCAAGCTCACATTTCACGACTCAGCTCCTATTTATTTCCCCACCCCACAACCCCCCCACCCCCACCCCCACCACGTGTGAATGAGTGTAAATGGCACGAAACAGTGCAATCAGAAGCATAATCCGAACTGACAGAAATACACATGAAAGGATCAATGCTATTTTTATACACAACTGCATAGTATTAACATACCAGTAATATATGACACATTTGCAGTATTTTTACTGTGCACTGTTGACCTTATTAATAAAGCTTTGTCTAAATCCCTTGAAGTGTGTCTATATGTTAAAGATCTACAATCATATAATTTGTTTTTATGTCAAAGTCCTAAATGACGTAGCGCCTTTTACCTAAAAAACATACTGTCATGAATGTATGATATGTCCATCCATCCATTTTCTATACCGCTTCTCCTCTTTAGGGTCACGGGGGCATGCTGGAGCCTATCCCAGCTGATTTCGGGTGACAGACGGGGTACACCCTGGACTGGTCGCCAGCCAATCGCAGGGCACATATAGACAAACAACCATTCACACTCACATTCATACCTATGGACAATTTAGAGTCTCCAATTAACCTAACATGCATGTTTTTTGGAATGTTTTCTCCGGAGTACCCGGACAAAACCCACACGCACGCACGGGGAGAACATGCAAACTCCACACAGAAATGGAGAATCGAACCCAGGTCTTCCCGATCTCCAGACTGTTACTGTGTTGGCCAACATGCTAACCACTAGACCACCGTGCGGCCCTTTATCAATGTAGTTTCTGGAAAAACAATACAAGCCAAATAAATACTGTTAATTAAAATATGAAATAATTCATTAAAATGTAAAATAATTTCTCAAAAGCGCCATTTATTAAATTCTGAAATGTAACTTTAAATAACCATAGTGAAACAATTCAGTAATTATCTATTTAGTGTCAAATACAGTGTCCAATCAGGGGTCACCAACGTGGTGCCCGCCCTCGAGCACCAGCTAGCCCCCCACGACCACATGAGGTGCCTGCAAGCCTGCTTTTCATTCAGGTTTTCAGTTAATAATGAAAGAACAGTAGAAAGAAATGCATTCTGAAATACAAAATGTGAGTTGTGGACACCAGCATTTTGTTCATGTTCTGGTAAAACAAGCATATTCGCTTTGTTTGGGTTTAAAATAAGCTCTGAAAATAAATGTTACAAAAATGAGAAGCTCTTGGCCATTTTCATTTTGTAAAAGTAGCTCTCACAAGGAAAAACATTGGTGACCCCCGATATATGTATTTCATGAAAAACTTACATATATATGTATATATATATACTGTATATATATGTGTATATAAGATGGTTGTGGCCAACCAACCGGACATCAGGATCATGGATAAGCAGCAGAGGGCAGCCATTGTGATGGACGTAGCCATCCCCAGTGATGGCAATATCAGGAAAAAGGAACACGAAGAACTAGAGAAATACCAAGGGCTCAAGGAAGAGCTGGAGAGAGCCTGGAAGGTGAGCGCAACAGTGGTGCCCGTGGTCATAGGAGCACTGGGGGTCGTGTCCCCCACACTGGAGAAGTGACTCCAGCAGATACCTGGAGAAACATCAGACATCTCCGTCCAGAAGAGCGCAGTGAGATGAACAGCCACCCACCCACCCTATATATATATATATACACAGTATATATATACAGTATATATATATATATATATATATATATATATATATATATATATATATATATATATATATATATATACAGTATATATATACAGTATATATATATATATATACATATATATATATATATATATATATATATATATACATATATATATATATATATATATATATATATATATATATATATATATATATATATATATATATATATATATATATATATATGTATATATATATATATATATAAATAGATTTTAATGTATTTTTTTATTTAATATTTATTTGTATTATTTAGGGATGCTCCGATCAGGGTTTTATTGCCGATTCCAATTCCGATCATCCAGCAGTGACATCGGCTAATACCGACATTTTTTTATTTATTTATGACGAGTGCTCTTGACCAGGGGCCATTAAACAACAACACACAAATAGCGTTTGGAGGACAAGACGTAGTTAGTATAATGACAACAGACCCTTGAATAAGTTTGTACGTACCCGATGGACGTAATATCCACTTCCCCGTGGGACAAAAACGAGCTCCAAACTAACCGCAATGCTTGTTTATTTTAAAAACAAAATGTCACCGTCTGAAGTCCAAAGACGAGAAGCTAGGCGGATAACTCTGGCTAGTTCGCTGCGGCCGTTGACAGCGAGGCAAAGCAAAGAAAGATGCAAGAGAAGTCGAACACCAACAGGTTTGACCAGAGGGTGATCAAACGCACTGGCATCGATTGGCATAGCCCGTGGCAAGTTGTCAAACTGAAAGCACTGAGGTTTTACAGGTTTTATTGATTCTCGCGGCAATACGGGACAAAGTGCGTCGCTTGTCTGCTCAACAACCCTACGTGACACAGCGCACATGCACATTCATGTCACGTCTGTGTCGTCGTGACGTGAATCGTTATGTCGCCGCCGCACGGTGATCGGTTTCTGTAATCGTCTTTGAAAGACTTTTATCGACATATGCCGATCACGTGTTTTTTACGCACATCGGCCGATACTAATCAGGGGCCGATCCATCGGAGCATCCTTAGTATTATTTCATATTTTCTATTTATTTCATTTTGGCAAAAAAACCTACAGTTAAATAAAGATAAATGTCACCAGATATCCATCCTTCCAACTTCTATGCCGCTTATCCTCAGGTCGTGGGGGTATGCTGGAGCCTATCCCATCTGACTTCGGGCGAGAGGCGTGGTACACCATGCGCTGGTCGCCAGCCAATCGCAGGGCACATTCACGCTCACATTCATTCCTATGGACAACTTAGAGTCGCCAGTTAACCTAACATGCTCTATAGTTTCAATATGAAATAACTAATTGAAATGTAAAATACTTTATTACAATGTCTATTAATGGGTTAAATTGTAAAATATGATATTAAATAATTATAGATAAACTATTTACTAATTATCTATTTCATTAAAAATATATTTATTTCATGATCAACTTATATATTTTGTTTTACTTATTTAAAAACATTTTTTTATATTAATAATTTGTATTTATTACATTTTGGCACAAAAACTACAATTAAGTAAAGATAAATGTCATCAAAAAATCCAAATCATTTAAACATCCATCCATCCATTTTCTATGCCGCTTCTCCTCATTAGGGTCGCGGGGGCAACCTGGAGCCTATCTCAGGTGGCAGGCGGGGTACACCCTGGACTGGTCGCCAGCCAATGGCAGGGCACATATAGACAAACAACCATTCACGCTCACATTCACACCTACGGACAAACATCAAATAACTCATTAAAATAAAGATAAATATAACTGTCATCAAATCATTAAAAACGCCTTGAAATATATAAATTGCTCGTAAAGTATGTTGATTATGTCAGTACATTTTTCACAATAATTATTTCATAGTATATTTCACAATTGAATTAATGAATGGATGAACAGTACAACATTTGGCAATTGAAATAGAGAATAATGATAACAATTTTTTTTTAAGTGGCGCAAGGGTTATGGGTTAAAGTAATAAGTTTAATATACAGTACAGTACTCCCCTAGTTACAAATATTTTACTAGTATTACAGTAGTTTGACCTTCTGGATGTGAGCAAAGAGATCCCCATGCAAGAAGATGCACTGATGTAGAAAAAGTGGTAGAGTAAATGTATAGTGGCAAACACAATCCAAAAAATAAAATAAAATAAGTAAAAAAAAGGACTATTTATGTCTAACCAGAAAGGCGGAGTCAGGTACCGCTAGCAAAGATTGTGTTGAAAGCAGTTGAGGTGTCAAGAAGTGGAATGGTGAAAAGAAAAAAACAGCATCACAACAAATGGCTTTTATTTTGCTGTTACCAGGATACCTGCATGAGTGACCTGATAGGATCCCCGTCTATGATTTTTCCGCTTGGCGCACAAACCGCTGGAACAGAAAAGTCAAGCCCGCCTCATTAGCAAAATGTTACACCTTCACACGATTTGAAAACAGCGTCAGCGCCACGAAGAGAATTCATGCATCTTCTGATCACATTCAGAAACATGGCCGATGAGAGCGCACGAGGTAAATGACAGCGCGGATGAGTCCTATGAGAAAAATGTTTGAATTAAGAACACATAATGGCTGCTCTCATGCAGGCTGTAAGTCTCCAGATTGGCGGCAAGCAGGGTTTTTTTGATACATGAAAACCGGTGAGTGGCTTATGTTGCTAAGCAACACAAAAGAGTCAAGCACATCGTTTCATTGGCCAATAAGAGTGGTGTGTCAATTTCAAGGTTTTTGAGGCATGACCTTAAATAATAATGTGGAAAAAAGTCAGCTGCACTCGTTCTTAGTTTGGCTGAGAGCTTTGAAATAAAAACAAATATAATTGTATTTACTTATTTGTTTTATATACCATTTAGACATGCATGACAAGCCTATCGTGCAAACATACACTTTTAAGTGTCGAGGAGAACAATCTCCACGTTTCTTCCATCTTTAATTTATTTATACCTATAATGTTTTTAGTTATGAATTGTTAAAGGTCCCCTATTAGGTTAAAGTGACTTTTTCATGATGTTCTGTCACTAATGTGTCCCTGTAGAGCCTGTTTATGAGCACCGAACGTGTCATCTCTCTCACTTGTATGGCCAGACAGTCCCTTCTGAAGTTGCAAGTTTTTGTAGGTTTTTATGGCGTCGTAAACGACAGCTTTGTTAAAAAGCAGGCTTCGCTAAACATCTTAAAATAAAGCCTGGAGCACTACCAACCCAGGGAGCTGTAAATTTGATCATTTTATTTTTCTTCAGCGAATAGGCGAAGCTAGCGTGATGTTGCTGTTCAAATGTGAGTGTAACATTAGCACGGTCGCCCGAATAGCTATGTTCGTGTTGCTAACGTTTGGTCCTCCTGTCCCACTCTTTAGTGTTACGTTGTTTATATGTGATTTATTACAGTGGACAAGTGCAGAGTTACAGGGTATATGTCAAAAGTGGATAAAGTGCACAATAGCTCTTCTTGGAGCAACACACTGTTGGAGATCGGACAAAACACAACTCATTAGCATTAAAGCCACAGACACATACCGTGTTTCCGGTAGGGTTTATGAAAACCACTTTCAAACTGTCTAAAAGAGGGGTCGCCATCCTGTCAATCGTGAGCTACTAGTCGACCTTGGGGACTTTGTCGGTCGATCGTGAGAACATTTGAAAAAAATGTATTATCGGGGTCCAGGGTCCTGTCGCAGGGACAGCAGTCTCAGTAGGGAAGCCCAGACTTCCCGGTCTTCGGCCACCTCTTCCAGTTCCACCAGGAGGACACCAAGGCATTCCCAGGCCGGCTGTGAGACATACTGTAATTCCTCCAACGTGTCCTAGGTCTGATCCGGGGCCTCCTCCCGGCTGGGCATGCCCAGAACAACTCCCAGGGAGGCATCCAGGAGGTATCCGGATTAGATGCCCAAGTCACCCCAACTGGCTCCTCTCGAGCAGCGGCTCTAATCTGAGCCCTTCCCAGATGATTGAGCTCCAGCCACTCTATGGTGGAAACTCATTTCGGCCACTTGTATCCGCAATCTCATTCTTTCGGTCATGACCCAAATCTCATGACCATAGGTGAGAATGGGAACATAGATCGACCGGTAAATTGAGAACTTTGCCTTCCGGCTCAGCTCTCCCTTCACAGCAACTGCATTACTGCAGACGCTGCGCCGATCCACCTGTTGACCTCACGCTCCAACCTTCCCTCACTCATGAACAAGACCCCGAGATACTTGAACTCCTCCACCTGCACTTGACTTCCAACCCAGAAGGTGCAATCCACCCTTTTCCGACTAAGAACCATAGCCTCGGATTTGGAGGTGTTGTGTCTCATCCCAGAAGCGTCACACTAAGCTGCAACCGGTTAACCCTGAAGGTCACAGCCAGATGCGGCCATCAGGACCACGTTGTTTGCTAATAACAGAGACGAGATTCTAAGGCCCCCAAAACTGGACCCCTTCGACGCCTTGGCTGCACCGAGCTTGCTAGTTTTCTTGTCAAACTACAATTTTAGAATGTGCCGAGGGCCAATAACAAAACAGGTGTGAGCCGCAAATGAACCCCAGACTGCACTTTGGACACCTAAACACTTCAAATATACTACTGGTGGACCTCTAAGGCTTATTCAGCATTGTTGAAAAATAGTATATGATGTGAGACCGGAAGTCCATCCTACAGCATGTGTGACTAGGCTGTTGTGGCTGTGTAGGTGTAAATTCATCCCTTATTGAGTCTTCTCTTTTTAAAACTATCCTTCTTCAATAATCTACGTAGTCGATTTGACTACATAAATCCCTTTCTCTTATAACCACGCGGTGTTTTATTGACTCATCCCTCAATAAACACTATTCACCACCCTTTCAAAACACAGGTATTCACCTTCCTCACGGTATCTTTGCCATACTGGATCCTGGTCCCCTTGCCCCCCGTGACACCTACCAATGATCAATACACAGCATGTGTGCAACAGGCTATAAATTCATGTGCATACACCTTATGCAACAAATGCACGCCATCTTTGCGGTTCTTACTATTCGGGCACAGGGCCTGACGGAACGGTATGCCAACTGTTCACCAGCACACGTCACCACCCACTCTGGCACCTCTACGAGAAGGGGAGGCGGTCACCATGTGTTTGCATGTAAGGTGTACCAGGCGATGATGACGTGTGTGCTCACCAGTGCTGCAGATGATGTTCTGATGAACACTTCATTAAAAAAAATAAGCATAAGCTCCACCACATGGCAGAATGTGCCTGGGATGAGGTGATGAATCACCTCCAACGTTTCTAGCTGGTCAACAATAAAGTAGTGAGTATGTTTCAGTGAAGCGAAGCCACATTCAGAAGATTTGTCTGTATTCACTCCTGTCTTGTATTCCTCTGATAATGTTACTTTGATATTAAATGTATTGGAATGACATTTAGTGCAGACAATTACAGTCCAAAGAGGATGAAACCAGATTCCTTTGTTGATCTTTCCTCAGGCTTCTCTATGTGATTGGCATTTGCTGTTTGGAGATAAATCCCTGCACAACCATCAGATGCTCTTTATACTAATAACAAGGTTGTATATTATAGATCAGCCTATATCGTGTTTTAACAGCACAATGTTTCCTATCCTTTTATTTTTATCCTTTGTGCCATTATTTCGCCACAGTTTGTCTCTCTTTTTTTAGATTTGGCATGACTTGTTCATGTGCATTATGCTATATATTATGCTATGCCTCCCATGACATGGAATGTGAGCTGGTGTTTTCTCTTGTTAGAATGCACAGAAAAGGGGAAAAATGTGTGTTTATGTGTCACATAAGGATTGTGGATGATGGGCAAAATTCCAAAAAAAAAGTTCATTTTTCAGTGTTTCAGATTAGATGCTTCATATCATCAAACAAATGTAAATATTAGTCAGTGACAACCCAACTGAACACAAAATGCAGTTTTTAAATGAAACTTTCTAATACTAAGGGATAAAAAAATCCAAACCTAAATGGCCCTGTGTGAAAAAGTGATCGCCCCCTGAACCTAATAACTGGTTGGGCCACGCTTAGCAGCAAAAACTGCAATCAATCGTTTGCAATAACTTGCAATGAGTCTCTTACAGAGCTGTGGAGGAATTTTGGCCCACTCATCTTTGCAGAATTGTTGTAATTCAGCCACATTGGAGGGTTTTCCAGCATGAAGCGCCTTTTTAAGGTCATGCCACAGCATCTCAATAGGATTCAGGTCAGGACTTTGACTAGGCCACTCCAAAGTCTTCATTTTGATTTTCTTCAGCCATTCAGAGGTGGACCTGCTGGTGTGTTTTGGATCAATGACTGCTGCAGAACCCAAGTTGGTTTCAGCTTGAGGTCACGAATAGATGGCCGGATATTCTCCTTCAAGGTTGTTTGGGGTAGGATCTCATCCCTGACCCAGAGATGGCACGCCACCCTTTTCCAGGTCAGAACCATGGACTCGGACTTGAGGGTGCTAATTCTCATCCCTGCCGCTTCACTCGGTTGCAAGCCGATCCAGTGAGAACTGAAGTCAGCAGGACCACATCATCTGCAAAAAGCAGAGACCCAATCCTGCATCCACCAAACTGTAACCCCTCAAAACCCTGGCTGCCCCTAGAAATTCTGTCCATAGAATTGATGAACAGAATTGGTGACATAGGGCAGCCCTGGAGGAGTCCAACCCTCACCGGAAACGGGTCTGACTTATTGCAATGCGAACCAAACTCTGACACCGGTCATACAGGGATAGAACAGCCTACACTACAGCCTACACGGACTTGGCGGTGCTGATTTTTATCCCAGCCGCTTCACACTCGGCTGCGAACCGATCCAGTGAGAGTTGAAGATCACGGCCCGATGAAGCCAGCAGGACCACACCATCAGCATAAAGCAGAAACCCCATCCTGCAGCCCCAAACCGGATCCCCTCAACACCCTGGCTGCGCCTGGAAATTGTCTATAGAAGTAATGAAAAGAATTGGTGACAAAGGCCAGCCGGAGTCCAACCCTCACTGGAGTCCGACTTATTGCCAGCAATGCCGCCCAAGCTCTGAAAATCCTTTTTTTATTTATTGCTTATTACTTCTACGCCTAGTGGTTAGGGTTAGGCTAAACATTCATAAAAATGTCATCATAAAATATGCACCGCTGATTTTAGCAAATGTGCAAAACCGGCAGGGGTACAAATGGCTTGTCGTTTTGTCACATAACCAGAAGTGAGCTTTGATGACAAGCAAACGTAATATCTGAATATTTCGGCCGGCATAACTGACCCGGCAACATTCGACTGATATTTTGTTTTCTTATACGCCACAATGACTCCCAGAAGTAATTCCACTTCTCGTAAGTCTAGATGAGTCTTGCAAACCGGAAGACGACTGAGTTATGTGCATGTGTTCTTTCTTCTTCTATGGTTTGGTGTATCACGTGGTTCCGCCTGCGTCTGTCAAAATCACAACTTCATTTTACCCGTATTTTATAGTTTATTTTTCTATGACATCAGTCTGACAAAAATGTTTTATTACGTGAGGAGTTTCATTTTGTTATCGTTTTTCTAACTTCTTTTTGGTGTCATGAACATTAAATATTAGATGATGTCGCACATTTTTTACAACACAAATCAAAAGCACTGAGCCGGATGTTTTGAAAATGTCCACTCTGGTTGGAGTTTTCCCACAAGCTCAGGTTTTAAGGACAAAAACCTACATGAACAGGCCAAACGCATAAAAAATGTGTTTTTAAAATATCCAAATTCGTTTGGACATGGCCGCTTATGCAAATTAGCTGCCCCAGTGCCACTGATAGACTGCAGTCCTATGGGAAACTACTGCAGCAGCAACTATAATTAGCATATTTCATATTACTGTTGGTTTACTATCAAAAAGAACACACATTCAAAACATTGTGATTAGGTTCATAAAAATGATTCAATTTATATGTACAGAACAGAACATATTACACAATTAGCAATATTTTGAGGCCATAATCACACTATTTCGTTTCCGTCATTAATGATGGCATCAAATGCAAAAAAAGAAACGCTGTTGGTAGCCAATTTAACATAAATAGCATAGAACATAAACACTGCTGAAGCAATTGGACATAAACATTAGTATATCTGATATATTACTGAGAGTAGAAAACTTGCAGTTTACACAATAAAACAGAAATATCATACACTTATTTTTTTCTGAATAAATCTGGGACATAATCAATGTCCATACGACTCCATAACTGAAATCTTGAGTTCACTGTGATGGTAAAATCAGCCCATTACTCAAATGGATGTTACTGTTGTATTCAACAAACTGAGGCTTACCAAGTAAGACGTCATCAAGCACAAACAGGACAGCCAAGTATTTCATATGAAATCAATCACAAGAATAAGTGAAATCAAGTACAATTACCAAACATGGATGTGTAAGAAAGCCAATTCTCTTAGGTTGCCAAATGTCTTTACAAAAAGTAGCTGAATTTTGCGCAGTATACTGTATGTGAGATTTCACCTGCTGGGCTATACAACAGTTTTATTTACATTGAAGATGACCTCAGAGTCAAACCACTTCACATTGAAAATGCATGTAATGTGAGAATGTAAATAAAAACCTCTGGAGGCCTGGAAATGAAAGATAATCATCTTCTGCACATTTTCTTCCATCGCGGGTCAAGAAAAACTCCGTAACACTTCAACCGGTAACGACTGGCTGGGTGAACGGGACAGTCCGTACTAGGTGGTTTTAACCAGGTCATACACGTGAATGTGGACGTCGTCGTCGTATTTGATGTAGTACACCGTGGGTTTGGCCGGGACTTGGTAGATGACCAGGCCCGTCCTTTTTAGGCCGTTATCTGTGACATACTCCACCTGTTTACCCACAAGGCTCTCCGGCTCCTCCCCTGGCTTCCTGTCTGCTGGGAGCAGGTGTTTGTTCTCTGCACGGTGACACACACAGAAAGACGAGAAATAAGAGTATTGGAACATGAACAGGTGCTTCCATTAAAACTGCAGCATGAAGATAGTTAATAAATAAACAAGAGCATTGAGTAGAGCAGTGGTTCCCAAATTTTTTACAGTGGCGTACCCCTTCAGACATTTAACCTGAAGCCATGTACCTCCTACTCCTGCACACTTAAAAAACACACATCTTTTGATATTAATTAACTTGAAATATTGAACACAATTAATTTGTATTAATTTTATAGTAATTTCGGGTCAAAAATGTGTATTTTGCATGGTCACATTTTGGATAACATTTCACATGAGCACTAATAAATAGATAAGTAATCATCTAATTAATTTTAAAGTAATTCTGGGTCAGAAAGTGTATTTTGCATGGTTAGATTTTGATAGATTTAAATCTGCATAGTAATTTGTTACCAAATTGAAAGGGAAAGTTTTTAACAACCAAGATAAAGCAGTATCTGAAGTACAAAAATACATACAACCAAAAATAAAGCCTCACTCAAAGTGACATGTTTTCACCGCTGCACCGTGCGGGGACTGGAACACCAACATAAATTCAATCTTTGAGATTAAACACTATTAATGCACAAAATAACTATCAAACTTACTTATTTGTTCATATGAGGCACACAGACCAATGAACAACTACAATGTGTGCTGTCTCCTTCCTGCTCTACTGCGCCGTGAGGCGTTCAGGCACACTCGTAATTGAGAGAGTTAGGCGCTAATTGTTTTGAATTTTTATTCACGTACCCCCATTACAATTGGCATACCCATAGGGGTACGCATACCCCACTTTGGGGAACCTAGGGTGTAGAGCAGGGGTCTCAAACTCGCGGCCCGCGGGCCATTTGTGGTCCACCAAATCGTATCTTGCGGCCCACGACTGGACATCCAAGAGTAGTGTAACTACAGCCGCAACAGCCGGGCAAGCTCGTGTTACTTCCACTCTTACAGGGGCAAGTAAACACCAACACTGAACTAACAGTGGTGTTATCACATGGATGTATTGTGGATTGTATCGTATCATGAGGTTCCCTGACATTCCCAGCCCTACTCTCAATACTTGATGTGGCCCAGCCTCACCCAGACTCTACCTCCACTGGCCCCCAGCGAAATTGAGTTTGAGACCCCTGGTGTAGAGTGAATATGGGTGTCCTGTAGGTGGCCGAAATGTCCGCTGTCTTCTGGATTGGATTCAATGGATTCACATTGCTGGATACATAGTGTACAGTACCATAATGTAATGTTTGATGCCTGATTTGTTTGTGCAAACAATTGTTCCTCACAGGAAATAAAAATAATCTGTTAATAATCTGTATACATTAAAAGAATAGTTGGGATTTTTTGACATGAAGTTGTATGACATCCCATCAGCAGCAGAGCTTATTATTTACACACACACATGAACCGCAATTAGTTTGAAACAGTCTAAAATATAAAAAATGTTTCACTGTGCTTTATTTTGATAAACATGCACGGGAATTACCTGTTTGCCCTGTTGTACTTGCGCATGTATGAGCAGATAAAAAGTATGCTACCGGTCTTGTGCTGACTTTGTTTCGTTTTGTTTCGTTTTGGTTTCGTATTATCGAGAGAATGAAAAATAGTTGGTAGAATGTGTAGCCAATTGACGACAGCTTTTCACAGGATAAGCCTATCGATGCCAACGTGTGTGATTGCTCTCTTTCAATCTCACTCCACTGTCTGGCAGCTCTCACTGCCGCTCTGGCAGAAGCTCGCTACCTTGTTTTTTCCTCTCGTTTTAGCTACAAGTGGCTGTCACATTCATACACGCTAACTTGCTTTTTTAAAGTGTTACTTAGCAATCTTGCTCTCTTATCATTATAATACTTGTGGGTTGTCTTCAAAACACTAGTTGTGTGTCTAAGTTGTGTGACACGTACAGTATATGTCCAGCTTTAAGATAGTGACGCTATCACAGGGGTCTCCCACAGGTAGCTCGTTTACTAGCAGTAGCTCACCACCTGATGTTGAGTAGTTCACCAAAGAATATTTGTTTCAACGCTTACTATTTTTCTAAGTGTTCTACTCAAACATGAATTTATACTGTTTATACAGGACACATTTCTATAGCAAAATTATTTAAAATTGTTTATCTAATTAGGTTAATTATTATTTTGAACTACAAAATATGTTACTGAACAATTAATTTCCCATGCATTCATATTACTCTAAAACAGGCATCACATTTTGTAAAACAGTACATATTTTGTAGTAGTCACATAGTACTATTGGTCTAAACAGGTCAGGTAACAAAAGGAGGCTCGAAATTTTAGACTCTCAGTTTAAGTGCTTTCAGTAACTAAATTAAATTAACAGTTTTGCAATGTTCTGGTTTCATGTTCTGCTGGTTGTTGAAAAACGTTAAATAAGTTATTTAATAAGTAAGTCATAAAAATTATTTGTCGTAATAAAAAAAAAAAATTGCAGACGCAGTAGCGCCACCACCCAGACACAGCGACGGCAGTCCCATGCAGCCCACCACTACAGCTCGAGAAAATCCCAGGGGAAACCCTGCAGTGATTAGGCCTGTCACAATAACAAATTTTGCTGGAAGATAACTGTCCTACAAATTACTGTCAATAAGCGATATTATTGTCAGCATTATTTTCAGACGTTTTTTTCATTAACGTAATGATAATATATGGCATAATAATGCGAGTACACCATATCAAAAGCAATAAACTTTAATTTCTCGAGAGTATTTAACATTGCAATTGGAATGTCAATAGCTTTTAAAGAAAATAGATAACATCATACATAAAAAAACAAAAAAAATACAAAAAAATCCAATGAAAATAAAATGGACTGTCTCTTTTGGCAAAGAATTGCACTTAAATAAAAATCATAACCAAAAAAAAAATAGACTGTCTCTGTTGAGAAAAAAAGCACTGTAATAAAAACCACACACAACAATAAAAACAATAAATAAAATGGAGTATCAAGTCTGTAAACAAAATTGCAAAGGCTGTGCTGCGCCTTGAGCGGCAGTTTTTTTCCCCCAGTTGGGAAAACTGGACAGGATGGTTGTGTTTGAGGTGCACATGCACGTTGGTCGTATTCCCCTTCTAAGTACGCAATGACAGTAATCGATTTGGGACAGCACTACACTGTGAAAATGCATGCACACGGGAGCTAAGTACACATTGCACAGACTATTGAAGTGCACTGACAGAAGTATTCCATTTGAGTCACAGCCTGCGACCACAAAAGCATTCAAATTTTGAGATTGTGTCGTAAAATATGCACATCTTCCCATCAAGATTTTTTTAAGATTCTGCACAAATAGTATATAATAGGCCCAATTTTATTTTGCGACAATACTATGGTAATGCTTATGCACACACAGACAATAAACTTAGGTTACATTACCTGACTCGGGAAGAACACGCAGATCGCCGTCCTTGTAATCGTCCCACAGCTGGTACATGTAGAGCACGGGGTCCTTCTCGTAGGTAATGTAATACCAGTGAGTCATGATGGGGGCTCGGGATAGCACCATGCCTCGCCATTCATTTTTCTCGCCGTCCTCCTTTTCAAACAGATGTTCCACCGCCCGGCCAACCAGCTCTTCCGCCCCAGGAGGCACCTTGATCTTATTATTCACTGCAAAGGACGGACATGACAACTTAATGAGTTCTGGGAACTGTTCAGATCCAGCGCATGCTGACAAAGCGCTATCACAACTGAGAGCTTTATTCAACACTCGGCTAGCACCTTAACATGGAAAGTGTTTGTTTGTCCCACCACAGTGAGTCAAGCAGCAGTTTGCGCAATCTGCAGCGTGTGCTCTGTTATGAATGAGGATCTCTGTCGTACTCTTACTGCAACATTAACTGTGGTCATTAAACATTAACTGGTCACAAGTCACCTACTTCTACTGTATGTGCTATAACATAGCATATTAGCATAACATTATGAGCAATACAGACATCCCTCATTCATGGTGGTTAATTAGTTCCAGCCCGGACTGTGATAGGTGAATTTCGGCAAAGTAGGATTCAATACAGTATTAATAAATGGAACATTTCCATAGTTAGAGCATGAAAAACATGTTTATGAGCTTCTAAAAACAGTTTTTAAAATTAGTAGAGACCTGTAGACATGAAATCACACCCTTATAGTCACCTTTATTGTCATATCACCTAATATAGTAGACATGATAAGCAATAACAAGACATAATAAGTCATCGTTATGGGAAGGTTCCTTGTTGTTGTAGTATCTTGAACATAATGTGGGTCAATTGCATGGCAAAAAGAAAAAAGGTAGACATCAGCCTAGTATCCAGCCACACTATGATGTTTGTCACCTGACTGATATACAGGCCAGCCAGTCTAACGTTAATCTGCCTTACATAAACGTACACTCCGACAACACTGCTTGCTTTGTTTGTACTGCTTGCGCAGGCTACGGGACCTTTGAAGTGACACATGAGACAGTCGGTGCTTTAACAGTACTGTAGCAATCTATCGAGCTAACCAGTTGGCGTCCAATTTATTTACTCTAAACTTAAAAATAGGTTTAAAACTGAGCGGGGTAGAAGGACAAATTAAGAAGGCCAAAACGTACCACTGCCACACAGAATGGGAGGAGAACTTTTTGATGTCGGACTGTTCATCCATGGCTGACTTAAGGCAGGTAATGTCCCATCAATGCAGTATTACTGACGCCTAGTAGTGACCAGAATACTACATATAAAATTGTCTTTTAATATTTTTTGACTAATAATAAGGCCATAGTCAACCATGAACCAGAGATCACTTATTAATTAATTTTTGAAAAACACAATAGAGCGATAGTCGAACCGCGATGTAGCCAGGGATGACTATAGAACTTATTTCTCATTATGCACTTTTAATGTTACTTCCAACAGTTTCCAACAGGTTCTACAAAATATCAGACTGATCCAAAAAAATGTAGGATTATTACTTTGGTGTGAATCACAATGTGGGGGGGAACTATGGTGCTTGGTGGAGGTGTTTGCTCTCCAAGTACTTCTCTATTTTATTTTGCAGCAGGGAGAAAATGTTCTATCACGACACAGAATGTCAAAAAGTGAAATTAAATTCCTTTAACAGTGAAAAAAATGCTAAGGATTATACATTTTATCCGGAATTGCGCCAACTTTTTATGAGGTCTTTCTTAGTTATATGGAAAACCGTTTTTTGTGGAATCCTGTTCATACAATCAAAACAACATTACCTGCTATCAGCAGCCAAAGTCCAACAAAAGCAGAAAGACAAAAATATGTGCGCCCCAAAACTTACCGACTTTCTCGGCCAATAGCTGCAGGTTGGACACTCGGCCATCCTTGAACAGCTCGATGCCGTAGACACAATCAAAGCCGTCGTATTTTACCATGTAAAGGGAGCTGTTGACAGTCAGCCGCTCCAGGACCGTGCCTTTCCACTTGGTCACGTTCCCCTTCTCCCTCCAGTTGTGCTGAATTCTCCGGCCCAGCAGGTTGTCCGGGTCGGGACACAGGGTGGATGCCGAGCTCTCACTCAACTCTTCGCTGCTACGCTTCCTGTCAAATGTTAGTTTTTGCATTTAGACTGAGGATATCTGCAGTGATAGTCTCACATCAATTTAGTAAGAATTCGCACAAAAAGTTAAGCACTACAACAATATGGCTGTGTCTCAATTTGTGCACTTCTGTACTTACACTGAGTCTTTTAAGGGCATAAGGGTGCTCACACTGACAAATACGGCAAAATGCAGTGCACTGTCAGAACCCAGATGTTGCAATCAAAATGGTGACTGCACAGTGCTGGACACTTCCACCCTCAATACTCACCATCTTGGCAACATAGTGGAAGGGGGGTGGTTTACCAAACTAATTTGTTTTTGATAATTGTAAAATTGCAAAGTGAAGAGAAAAAGCTGGCAGATAGTTGATATGCCAATGTTGGCAATAACGCTCAGTCAAGTGGTTGTAATTCAGCATTAAAAAAGGAGAGTAGAAGTGGAAACGGGTAAATATTCCGGTCGTCCAGGAAGTACGCAATGGCCGAAACTGATTTGGACAGCACTACACAGTCAAAAGGCATGCAGTCAGGGAACAAAATACATATTACTCTTCATATAATGTATTGAAGTGTACTCTAAAAGTACTCGATTTGAGACACAACATATATTCTCGTAGTCAATAATGGTCATGAATTTGGCATCTTCAGTTAGATTTGAAGACAGGTTTGTTGACAAATCAAACAGTGTTGGGAAAAATTAAAAACCTGCTCAGTGACATTACCTTCCCCGTTTCTTTGACATGTTTCCATAAAGTCTCACAATCCTGTGAGGGGAAAAAAAAAGGCATGAGGTAGTGAGAGCGACACAAGCTGCTGACAGACCGCTCAACTAACCTTATGTAACCTATGTAAACAATGTTAGGCTTCTACTGTTACAAATATGTGCTTTTTATTCCACATTTGAATATAACATATGCTAAAGTTGTAGGTATCAATACAATACACATTTGAACAGACATATGAACATTACCTGCATGTTTACACATTTGCATACTTAAATAAATGTTAACGCTGTATGTGGACATTCATTTTTGATGGGATTTGACGCAAACTCTAAAAGAATTATGTAACACACACACTCAGTCAACCATTCACATGCAAATTAGCGTGTAACAGTCCCCCACATTACCGGATGTAAACATTAACTGCTACAAGCTAATGCTATCTATGTTAGCCACAAGCTAAATAGCATAGGTTACGTGTTTGTTTACATTTAAATCTGTCTCGCAAATAAATGTACAACTTCCCCACGGCTAACGTTAGCCTCCTCAATGTTGACGTGTCAAAGAAATAAGTGGAAAATTGTTGGCTGTCAAGAACAAATGTCATTTAAAATGAAGTCTGTTGTTTTATCAACGGAGACACGTTTTGTGGAATGTCGCGCCAACATCTCCACTAGTAAGCTAACTAAACAAAAGGAAACGCTTCGCCGTGTAAGCGCTGATTTTGTACCCTGACTGTAGCTACAATCTTAAAAGGGTACAATAAGGACGTATCGTGAAAAATTATTGAATATCTTCAACGACTTCGACGAGTTTATTCGGTAATTGGATATAAAATAACGTATTTGCCCTACCTGATCAATACATTCACGTGTGTTTTTCTTTGAAGGGACGATTCCACCACCTAATGCAGGCTAACTACAGGAAAAGGCTTTAAGGACAACAAATCCCAAAATGCACACACAAAGACTCAGTGCATTCTGGGACTTGAATCTTGTTTGACGTAGTGTTTCCGGTTTAGAAGCGTCACTGTTCTCAGGAAACGGATAATTATTTTCGCCGTTAATACATTATAATACACATTCTTGCTGAAAATATTAGAATAGATACTCCCGTTTACAACTGAATATTAATATACTGAATACATGATGAGAAAAGAAAGATTGTTAAATAAGCCCATTGTGTCTGAATTTATCGGTTTGCTTACTATGATATTCACTAAAGAAAGGGGAAAAAACAGTATTTCAACTGTATGTCATATCGCTGCATGAACGTATTTAGATAAATGTCTGCTTAGTGACCTAATGTCAATGTCAACAATTTTGCCTTCATAGAGCCCAGTCGGTTTTGGTTGAAGTGCACAATTCCAACACTAGATGTCACACTGAACACAACATCTCCTGCATTGACAAAACTTGACATGATGAATTGGCTGGTGAGGAGAGTGGATGATGCCTCATAGAAGAGCTTTGGGGGCTAATTTAACAGCTTAAGGTCATTATATCGAGAGTGCTTAAAATATTATGCAAACTTAGCATGTACATATTCACCACAGGTCAGTTGTAATAAAAAAGCTATCAGAATTAACACAATTATTTAAGTTAAATTCCAACCATCTGTTTTCTATACCACTTGTCCTCATTAGGCTAAGAGACAGAGCCTATCCCAGCTGATGTCGGGTGAGATATGGGGCACACCCCGTACTGGTTGCCAGTCAATCACATATAGACAAACAACCGTTCACAACCGTTCACACTCATATTCATGCCTATAGAGTCAAATGTGCATGTTTTTGTGACATGGGGCTGGAGTATCCGGGGAAAACCCATGCAAGCACGGGGTGAACATGCAAACTCCACACAGAGAATGGAGATTCGGACCCAGATCTCAAGACTGTGAGGCTGCCATGCTAACCATGAGTCCACCATGCGGCCTTCAATCAATATTTTGTGCTGCATTTGGAAAATGAAAGAAACAAAATCACTCATCATCCAGAAATGTGTTATTGGTGACATATAAATGCACTCAGTACCCTCCTTACATTGCTTGAACTCTTAAAGAGGGTAAAAATTGTCCCTCTCATTACCGCTATCTAAAAATGACAGTGTGCCTCTGGATTGCAACATTTTAAACACATATTTCTCATATCAGCTGACTACAGATGGAATTACTGTGAGGTGTGAGTGCATGTTGTTTGACTGCAAAGCTGATAGCCTTTGTGAGGATGTGAGTGTTGTATCGACACAAAGCTGTCCAAGGTTGCCTCTTCTTGTCCTTGTTGTCACAGCAACACAAAAAGACCTAAAATGTGTTTTTCTTCTTTCCTCTACAGGAGTGATCCAGCAACTCAAACACAGCCCAACAATCTTCGTCTACTTCCTTGTGTCACTGGACAACATCCGTGACATATATGGTCCATTCCCACGCATCTTATCTAACAGAGAAATTCCGCCGCAGAGTTGTAAAGTCAACCCAAGGTTAGGGTGTGTTTGTGTGTCGACATGTGTGCATCCATTGATTGGGTATTTCTATTATTAACCACAGGTCCAATGTGAATGGAAGTATGATACCTTTAGAGGGATGACATGTCATGGATGAAACACGCATGTCTGGAAACCAATCACACTCTATTTATGTTCTGCGTATTATAATATACATTGTACCGGATGTTGAGGGGGCCTAATGTTTTTTTAAACACTGGTTGTCACCTTCCATTTAGGGATATAAATGACTTTAATGAAGACCTTAAGTTGTATATGCGTTACAGCAGATAGCTTTTATCCTGTTGTAGTCTTTTAATTGTCCTGTCAGGGCTGTTCAGACAGCAGGGGGCGCTGCTCTGTCAATGCAAAACTGGTGCTGTTCGTTGATTAGCAGCTTTGGTTACTGTATAATTCAGGTAACCAAATATGGTTACTTGCCCTGTTAAGGGTTATTTTGTGTGTATATTTCCCCTCGGTCTTTGCAGGGCAGCGAGGACAGCTGTGGTGGCTAAACTAGCTTAACACCACCATTGTGAGACTGTGGAGTAAATGAATAATGGGCTCAGTGTAAAGCGCCCCGAGACACTACATTTACATTTTACACTACATTTTAAAAATGTCAGAAAGTGTCACTTTTAAGAGGCATCAAATTGCAGCAAATTGCAGCAAAAATGTCATTTTTTTTAGGTTGGTTCTATAGCATCATTCCAGTTTGAGAGGTGGGGCAAAACCTCCCTGCCCCTCTTGGGGGTCCTAGCAGGAACCCAAAAATAGCAAAACACAGCACTAATCTGAGGGTTTGATTTGTCACAAAGTCACATTGTTTTTAGGTTGCTGCAACAGCTGCTTTTATTTTTAGCAAGAAAGTCCGGGAAACTTCATTGTCTCTTATTGGGTATCCTGGCAAGACCCAAAAATGCTAAGAAAACGGCACTTTTAAAAGAGGTTGATTTTCAGCAAATTCCCTGTCACAAAATCATATATTGTTTTTAGGTTGCTTCCACCGCCCCATTCTAGTCCAGGACGTCAGGGAAATCTCTGTAGTCTTCATTGGGTGTCCCGGCAGGACCATAAAATGGTCACTTTTCCAAAGGGTCAGTTTTTTTTAAGATTGCTTCCATGGTACCTTTCTAATTTGGGAGGTTGGGGAAACTTCCCTGTCCTTCAGGGGTACTCATTGGACCAAATAAAGAGAGAAAACAGCACTTTTTCAAAATCACATTTTTTCCAGATTGCCTCCAATTCATTTCTTTCTGGTGTGGGAGGTCAGGTAAACCTCCTCTCCTTTCATTGAGGGTCCTGGCAGGACCGTAAAATGGCTTTAAAAGGCACCTTTCCTGGGGAGTCAAATAAAAAAAATGGCAGAAAACTGCACTTTTCCACCAGGGAGATTTTCCGCAAATTACATTGGCCTGTCGCAAAATATTCCCTCCGTGGCACCATTCCAGTGTGGGCATCCTCATCCTAATTGGGGTTCCTAGCTGCACCCAAAAATGACAGGGCCCTGGTAGTACCTAAAAATGGCTGAAAATTGATTATTTTCCAAGGGGTTGATTTTTGGCCAGTTACTGTATGAAATGTAATAATATGTATGGTCAAGTAATCAGGGGGCTTCCACGGTACTGTTGCAGTTCGGGGGATCAGGAAGACATCACTGCTTGTGAGCGGAGGACCCCAATATGGAAGAAAGCAGCACAGGGGTTGATTTTCTGCAAAGTTCGTCAGATATCAAAATTTTGTTGCAAAAAGCTCTTTCCAGGTTGCTTCCACAGTAAATCCGAGAGGTCAGAGGGGTTGATTGTTCCACTGCATCAAATGTAATATTTTTCAGGGTGCTTCCACAGCACTTTTCCAGTCCGGAGGGGTCAGGAAGACTTCACTGCCTATCATTGGGGATCCCAGCAGGACCCAAAAATGGCAGAAAACAGCAGTTTTCAGAGGGATCGTTTTTCAGCAAGTTGCGTCGCAAAATGAGTTTCTTTAGGTTTCTGCAACGGCCTCTTTTTTGGGGTGGTGGGCCATCCCCTTCCCCTCATAGTGTTGAGTCTGTGAGATGGAAACAATGCCGATACAAACGCCACAGAAGCCTCATCCTGCACATATTCTATTGCTGGTTGCATGCCTGTGTGCGTTCAGTGCTGATGGCGGGGTGGGCTGAGGACGTGGTGTGATGTGTGTGTCTTAGTGTGGGGCCTTTGGATGAGGCAGGAAGAGACAGAAGGAAGCAGAAAGAGAGCTGGTTTGCAGCTTTACCCTTCCGGTGACTCAGCAATTTCAGAGATGAATTTTGTAAATAATCCCCTCTCTCCTCCCTTCTCGCCTCTACTCCCTTCACTCCTTATCCCTGATGACCTTTTCACACTCCATCACCACCCCAAACCCGCAATAATCATTCAAGTCTCATTACTTAATTGCTTTTGTACACATAAATAACATTTCATTATTGTAATGACTCTCAGTTGGGGGAAAAGGAGGACAGACTATTTGGAAACTCATCACATCCTCATTGATTGAGGTGGGAAACATAATCGGGTGAAATTAAAAAGAAAAAAAAATTATTAATCACATTCTGTTGGTTTGTGGTGGGATCTTCAGTTGAATACCCATTACTGACTGACCTGCCTGTGTGTTGAGTGCAGAGAGAGACGTCAGATGCACTCTGCTGGACGGAAATAGACTGTAGTGGGATATCAGAGCAAAGGAGACGGGAGAGGCCCTGGCGATTCTGCCATCCGAGATAATGCAGACTCTTCTGCATGGTGAGGTGGTGAATTAGCGCAGAGAAAGACAATGAGCTGCATTGCACTGGGTCATGCATTGTGTGTGTGTCTATTCCCAGTGAAGAATAGTGGTCACATCAGCCGGCAAGAAAGCAGGCAGGAGAAAGGAAATTAGTCCTCAATGTCACTCATTTCCTCGACTATTGATAATGATGACATTACTAATCAGACGTTTGTGTGTCTTCATTTTCTTGAGTGGATTTCTATACAAATTCCTTACAGATGGCTTCACTGTTTCTGTTTCATGTCACGCTGGGTTATTTTTAGTCGGTATTGTGCTGCATTTTTTTTTCCAATTATTCAAATTGCTGGGGCATGGGGTTGATTCAGTATTTGTGACCTCTCTCTCTCTCTCTCTCTTGACCTCTTTCTCTTTATCCTTGTTTTGTCTACAAGTACAAGTGAATATGTTCACCTCTCTGGTGACACAGGTCCCAATCATTCAGATCAGGTATCATAGTTACACAGCATAATTAGTAACAATTGAAAATGCACGATTTAAAAACACTAATGAATAAACACCCTTAACCCTTGGTTAAAAAATAGGGATTTATTCTTTAGTGGTGTCCGAACTTTTTCCACAGAGGGCCACATATTGATAAATGAAAGGATGCAAGGGCCACTTTGATATTTTGCAAACCAACACATAGATATGCTAAGAAGTTATATATATTTTAAAAAACTGCATCTCATCGTCGTGATATGGGTGAAAAAGCGTATTATTAGTATGAACTTTGGTCTTCCCTCTTTCTTTCCCAGTTTTGCTCTTGTTTTCTCTTAATTTTCTATCAATATTTCAACTTTGTTCTTGTAAATTTACCTCTTGTAATATGACTTTATTCCCCTCATATTTTGACTTTATTCTCGTAAAATTACAGTTGTTTTTTTTTTACATTTCTGCTCACGTTGTTGTTTATTAAATTTACAGCCATTTGAACTTCCTTCTTGTAAACGTTCTTCTTGTTATGTGCAGTCAGGCAGAGATCCCAATATGCAGAGCCAGACACAATCCAGGTAAAAATAATATCTTTAATCTTGTAGAACAGGAACCAAGTAACAAACAAATAGCAAAAACTTCTGAGTCCAAACTGAGGTAGAACGGTGCAACTAAGGTAGTAAAACAAAAAGGCACCGTGGAAAAAGGAAACAACTCACTGATGAGCAGACGGCGTCACAGGAGGCAAGGAGCACATGGAACAGACTTTGAAAGGACACAGCAATCTTAAGGCAAAGCGCACAGGAGCAAACAAACCAGTAGTACAATCCCACGTCCTCCTCCTGCAGCCATGTGGCTTAAGAGCCCTTGATGACCAAGTGGCTGCAGGTGTGCCTCGTGGCGCCGCCCACTCAAGGAGTGAAGGGATCTACAGAGAAGCACACAGGTCAAAAGGTGACAACACCAAAATGAAACAAACCTAACACTTCTCACAATATGAGTTTACGCCCATATTTTGATCTTATTCCCATAATATTGTAACTTTTTCTTTTTCCCGCTGCTCACTTCCTCCTTCACTTTTTCTCGTTACTTTGTGACTTTCGTCTTTGTTTTTTCTTTTTTTTTGTGTGTTCTTAAATTATATTTTCAGAATGTGCTGCGGGCCAATAAAAAACAGACACGGTCCGCGAATGGGCCGCCCCCCCCGGTGTAGGTTGATGATTTAGGTACGAACGTAATGAGGAGAATTTTACTGTAAATATGAAAATGTACATAAATATGCTACTGGCGATGTGGAAAACAAACATCTGGGATTTCATATCTACCTAAAAAAAATGAAAAATGTTTAGAACGATGCTGATTCCGTCTAAAAAGAAATAACGAAAGAAACTGATTGGTTTGAAAGAATGTTAAAATATTAAAGGAAAACTGCGCTTTTTTTTTTTTTTAGAATTTTGCCCATCATCCACAATCCTTATGTGAAACATGAACATATGTCTTTCTATTTTCTGTGTGTTCTAAAGATATAAAAACAGCTAAAAAGAGGCAGCTAATTGATGCACGTAATGGGACGCAACTATTCCGCCTGTAAAGCCTTCTCAAAAAAACATCCAAATCCGACATCAGCCTTTCATTTACATAACATGACCTGCATAATAACCAATCTATACAGCAACATTGTTATTATTATTGTTATTAATATTGTTATGCGGAAGAACTACATTACTGGCCTGGTGACACTTCGCCACACCACACACGCAAGCTACTAGCTGGCCAGCGATTAGCTTCACCTCACACTCGCTCACAGTGTTTTTTTCTCCATTGGCTTGGCCCATTTCATCACATTGTCAAAATAACATGGACAAACCCCCAAACAACCTGGCAATTGTTCACAACAGAATTGAATTTCTCATCCATTTAATCAAATTGCAAATGTCTCAGTACATGTCTCAATGTGTAGGTACAGTACATCTTTGCAAATGATGAAGTCCAGGTAGCTACAGTTAGCGCAGTCACATTTAGCACAATTTCCAATTGAATCCATCTTGTTTATCTAAACTGATTGTCGATTCTCAGGTCTAATGGTTGTTCTCTCCATGTCGCCACCGTCTCATTGTATAAGGCATCACATGCACAGTAGTCTGCTCAACTGTCTAAATTAGTCTGTAATATACTGTAATGCCATGGACTCTTGCAACATTGGATGAATTGATTATTTGAAGGTCAGGTGAAACTAGAACATGCACTGTGTACAATGTGGTTACTTGATGTTTGTGAATAAAAATAGTACAGTTTCCTTGGCGGTATGAGTGCAATGTGCCATGTCAAACCTCGGATGCTATTTTTACCATAAAATCCTATTTTTCTTCAGTTTTGTGCACAATTGGATTATGTTGGCTAGACAGAAAAAGAGTACAGTAACCATTGTGAATGAAGGAGGACTGGGATAAGACTGAGAGGTGGACATGAGAGATATTTCAACGCTCCTCTGCCATAGTGACAAAACATCTAAACATTTTGACTTGCAGCGCTTACACAGTGCCAAGGGGACGGTGCATTTTGGGCAACTTATATGACAACTTATATGGGAAAGAAATTTAGTTTTGACACATGAGTGAAGTGTTTTGGGAGACGTGTGAGCTTTTTGCAGATGAACCACAGTGTTGTGCTGAACCATTCAAATTTATTTTCCTAATAGAAACAAGAGTGTTGAGAAAGTACGGTCTGTTTCAGGAAATGAGCCAAAGCAATTGAGGAAGATCTCTGCATTTCGGCGGTACTGACTATTCAAATGGGAACGGAATGAGCTTTGAAGCATGAGTGAACAGTTTTGGGAGAGATGTGAGCTTTTGCAAGTGACCTTTGGTCATAGCCTACAAATATAAAGAAAAGCTAACAATAAACAAATTTAAAACTAAAAGCACCGTGTATAAACCGCACTTTTTTTCCACTGGAAAGAAGCAAAAAATCGGGGTGCGGTTTATACACGATGACAGGTCTGTGACCAGACGCAGAAATTGACGAGAAGTCCATTTTAGAATAGCCGTCTGTGGGTCAGACACTTGCTTTGACTTTAGCGCCCTCTGCTGTACAGTTGCTGAAAATGCTAGTGTATGCAACTAACTTATCTGACGGCTGTCTGTATTTTCACACAGTGAAACCATCTCTACATGCACTGAAGCTAACCTAAGCTTCCATTAAAACATTGCAGATGATGTAAAATACAACGTTGGAGTTTATTCAAATTCACACTGAAGCAATGCAATAAAATAATAATAGAGGAAAAGAGAAGCAATGAAAGATAAGATATCAAAACATCTCTGAAAATGGCAAATTTCTTTATTTTGATTTATTATTATTATTATTATTATTATTATTATTATTATTATTATTATTATTATTATTATTAATCTGTGCTTAGCCATAATACTAAAGATCTAGATGCCGAAGTTCAGATTTCTTCTTTATTCCCCTTTTTGAAATTGCTTCGTACCTTTACGCATGTTGATTTGAGATGAAAGATTTGGCAAGCATTTATGAACTAAACATTTTTTTTCCCTGCCATGAGCCTGAAAATGGGGGTGCGGTTAATACACGGTGCTTTATGGTATCCACCTTCATAGATAGATAGATAGATAGATAGAAAGATAGATAGATAGATAGATAGATAAATAGATAGATAGATAGATAGATAGATAGATAGATAGATAGATAGATAGATAGATAGATAGATAGATAGATAGATAGATAGATAGATAGATAGATAGATAGATAGATAGATAGATAGATAGATAGATAAAAGAAAGAAAAAACACCCAATTGTTTATTGGGGAAATGCAAAATTTCTATACAATGGGAAGAAAGTGGGACTCTCAAAGTAGGCTTACCTGAGTTCTGTTTGATCCCAGGGGACAGAAAGCGAGGGAGAGGCAAAAGGGCTATTAGGAACCTGGGGATGCTCTGTGTAAAAATGATGGATGCTGTGGGTTTTTTCCTCCAGATCCCCCTGACAATTACAACCGTCACTGCTCCTCTGCAGCGCATAGCAGCACATCGTCATCAGTCTTCTCCAAGGCCACTTGAAATCACTACTGGAGGGTAGGTTTTCTAAAGACGGGGCCGGGCTCCACTTTGGCATTGCAGTCGTGAATGAGGTCAGTTGTCGTTTTTTTCTTGCTTGAGGGAGATTCTTTTGACTGGTCCTTTCTGTAAACATATATAGCAGTTCAGTTATATGCAAATTTGGCTTGTTCATGACGAACAGTAATATGTGTTTTTAGGGACTTTTCATGACATCATGAAGGCCAAACCTCCTTCCTGATGGACATGATACTCGATGCTAGACTGCTAACTTCACAGATGACAGCTTTGTAAAAAAAAAAAAATGATAAGAATCAAATAAAAAATTAAAAAGGCTTTGCTACACATCCTAAAATAAAGCCCAGAGCTCTGCGAACAACCTACACACGTGTTCCCAATAGGGGTTACTAAAAGTACTTTTAAACTGTCTAAATTCCATTATTAAGGCGAGAACACACTATAGTGGGAGCTTTGAAACTTATTCAAAATTGGTGAAAAATAGTAAAAATACTGAATAACAGCAGTAGCCCAATCAGTTAGGACTTGGGTCACTCTTGTGGACCAAATGATTGCTGAGGTGTCCTCGTGATTGGAAGCAGTGGTCAGCGTTCAGTGCCAAGTTGGGGTTAACTTGAATTGAGGCAGGAATTTTAAATAAATCCTGGTTACGTATGAATGTGAATTAGGGCGACTTCAGGGTTGCAGGGTTCAGGGTTTAGCAAGAGGCGGTAAGTGATGAAATTAGTCCATCACTGTAACGTCCTCTGATGTGATGGGGCCGCAGTGTGTGTGTGTGTGTGTGTGTGTGTGTGTGTGTGTGCTGATGAATAGCCACAGTGTCACAGAGTATAGACCTTGACAGAGCAGAACAGATGAGATGAGTCAGAAGCCAAAGCTTTGTGCTGGCTCTCGCCACTTCACTTGGCGTTCCGGAGCAAATTTTATCACTGGATGATGGAGTGAAATTAGCGGCCGTACAGGTCGGGGGGGGGGGGGGGGGGGGGGGGGGGGGGCTTGCCTCTGGTCACGTGACAATTCCAGCTGAAAAAGCGCAAAGACGCCGGGAGATTAACTGTTGCAAACAAAGTGCTTCGGAGCAAATTGTAATTATACCAGTAGAGTGAATTTGGAAATGAATGACTCTCTACGTCCTACTCCTCTATTTTTCTGTCATGGACGTTTCTGGGTCGTTAGTAATGGGAAATGTTTAGCAGAATAGATGCATAGAGACCAGCTGCTGCACAGAAAGCCCTGCAGACTGTCCCCTAAAGGTCAGGCAAGCATGAACTCAGAACTTGCAATAAATTTGAATTAGCAGAAAGAGCTTGTTTTTACAAAAGTAGCATTTACATTCACATTCACCCAACTGTAAATTACAATTGTGCTCAAAATGCTTTGGAAGACACACTAGCATGCGTATTACATTTAAAGTCAACCCTTGCCGCTTTGCGGTTCAAATTTCGCGGCTTCAATCTATCAGGGTTTTTCAAAAATATATCAATAAATAAATCATGCTGTTTTGTGGTTAAATACAAACTATCAAAAAAAATATGCATATTGAAGGAAATTCTACACATTTTTTAAATTGAGCATTTTGAAGCATACAAATGACTAAATGAAGTACTTGTAAGTATAAGGCATTCAGAAGACTCATTCAACGACGCTGTGCGTGATATGTAGTACTCTACACTGGTCACTAGGTGTCAGTAATGAATGTTCGGTAAGACACACAAACACCAGACTTGATCGCTGGAACAACAGGCTTTTTATTGCAGGTTTGAATAATCCCTAAAAAACACAGTCTACTGTTACTGCAGTAACCCACACATTTACAGCAACACACACGGGCACAAGCCTTATTTAACGTTTAAATAGCTCATTTGCTGTTATTATGTCTATTGTATTGGGTAATACAAGTGTAAAGGTGACTATAGGGGTGTTAGTTCATGCCTATAGTTTTAATAGTGTTAAAACCCGTATTTAGAAGGTTGTAAAAAGGTTTTCTATGCTTATAGCTACAAAAATATTCAATATAGTTGGTATGGTAAGGATATGGATATATACTGCTCACAAAAATTAAAGGAGCACTTTAAAGAAACACATTAGATACATCAGATCTCAATATGAAGTTGGATATCTATACAAATAACGACAGGGCAGTGTCTTAGGAACAAAAGGATGCCAAGTCTTTTAATGGAAATAAAAGTTTTCAGCCTACAGAGGGCTCAATTGTGTAGACACCATAAAATCAGAGTGAAATGAAGATGTGGCAGGCTGCAACTCAACTTCTGCAACTCAAAATGCTTTTCGGTATCTTGTGTGGCCCCCACGAGCTTGTATGCATGCTTGACAACGTCGCGGCATGCTCCTAATGAGACGATAGATGGTGTCTTGTGGCATTTCCTCTGTGTGAGGGCATCCCTGAGCTGTTGTACAGTCTGATGGACCGAAACATAATGTCCCAGAGGTGTTCTATTGGGTTTAAGTCAGGGGATCGTGAAGGCCATTCAATTGTATCAATTCCTTCATCCTCCAGGTACTGCCTGCATACTCTTGCCACGTGAGGCCGGGCATTGTCGTGCATTAGGAGGAAACCAGGACCTACTGCACCAGCGTAGGGTCTGACAGTGGGTTCAAGGATTTCATCTTGATACCTTATGGCAGTCAGAGCACCATTTCCTAGACAATAGAGGTCTGTGCGTCCCTCCATGGATATGCCTCCCCAGACCATCACTGACCCACCACCAAACCTGTCATGTTGAACGACGTTGCAGGCAGCATAACGTTCTCCTTGTCTTCTCCAGACTCTTTCATGTCTATCACAGGTGCTTAGAGTGAACCTGCTCTCATCTGTGAAAAGTACAGGGCGCCAGTGGTGGACTTGCCAATTCTGGTGTTCTTGAGCAAATGGCAGTCGAGCTCCACGGTGCTGGGCAGTGACCACAGGGCCCACTACAGGACGTCGGGTCCTCAGGCCACCTTCATGAAGTCTGTTCCTGATTGTTTGGGTAGAGACATTCACACCAGTGGCCCTCTGGAGGTCATTCTGTAGGGCACGAGCAGTGCTCAGCCTGTTCCGCCTTGCACAAGCGAGCAGGTATCGGTCCTGCTGAGGGGTTGAGGACCTTCTACGGCCCTGTCCAGCTCTCCAAGAATAACCACCAGTCTCCTGAAATCTCCTCCATGTTCTGGTAAATGTTATTTACCTTTGAAGAGGAGTGGTAGAGCATATGTGGTTGTGGTGGAGTTGGAGGAGGAGTTATTGAAAAAGGACAAATCGTCGTCGTTGTTAGACTCTTCTAAAAGAGGTAGTGTTCTGTGGGTGGTGTAGAATTAAGCAGGCCTATTAACTCTTCATAAACTTTAATCACATGCTCTGTCCGGGTTGTATAATTTAGCTTTCCATTTAGCTTTATCTCCCCAGCGTCTAACTCTTCCTCTGTTGGTCCCATTAGCTCTAACACTTCCTGTGTTGGTCCCATTAGCAGTGTCACAGTGCCCTCTACTGGTCAAGCATGTACAGTAGCAGTATAAATACTGATTGAGCGACTACAAGGCAAAATAAAATAAAATAAAATATAGACCAGTCGGCTTGTGTTCGTATCCACGAGTGTTCGCTAGTCGGATGTTCGTAAGTTGGGGACCTAGTGTACATATGTAACGTGAGAACATATTAAAAGTTATATAGAGTGGGCATGAAAAGGTAAGAAAAGCACTACATTACATCCACAACACATTCTACAAACATAGTAGACATGCTGCACCACAACGTGTACATTATTTCCTATTTCTTCCACCTTTGTACACCTCTGTTGACCAATTATTATGCATTACTGTACGTTTCATACAAAATCCTTCTACATTCTCAAGAGAGTATAAGGCTCAGCAGTGTGATCATAAATTCTTGGTTAAGTGGACATTTGAACGAGTGAGGCAAAGATCTCTTCCTGCTCTGCAAGTGGGGCATCGCAAGCTGGCGTGATTTACACATTGACAGGATCTGTGAGACGTCATGTGTCCTTGGACCAAGACTGCATTGATCCATCAGACCGCAGAGGCTCTTTTTGTCGAAACGAGCAGTAAAATATTGTAAAAAAAAAAAAAAAAAACCCTCGGGGGGCCACGGATGAGGCCACCATCAAATTATAATTTTCATCTAGATGACACAGTGAATGTCATTTTGCTTCCTGCGCTTGTCTGCTGTTTGTTTTTCCCACTGCTAACTTCCTTCCCTCAGCTTGCTTGCTGTCCAGCAACTGTGATGCTGATGCTGAGGCTGCCTGCGGCTGCTGGATGACTGACTCCCCACCCCACCCCCCAAACCTCCCTCTCCCTCCATCTGCCTGTCTTGCTCACTGACTCATTCATGGACTCGGAGCTTTAACCAAACGCTAATCCTGATTTCAAATTTGAGCTGCGTTGTCGTGACGCATGCCACTGCTGCAAAGATACATTGGAGTTCAGGGGGAGGGAAAGAGGACCTCCACCAAGGTTGAACTGTTCAAAAAAAAGTTGTATAATTGGAAAATCATTTACTGTTAGAAAGTCCATTGTTTTTGCATGGTTATGCTGTTTGGTTTTATTTGGTTTTGCCAAGCGTTTCCCAGTGGTCTTTGAACGCACCAGAGTTGTGTGTTTCCAAGACACAGTGAGAGTTACGTGTAACTTTGGGGGGTGTTAATCATAAAATTTGCCAGGTTGGCAGGTCTGTCTTTATTCATGCTTGAACAATGCTGGTGCCAGCAACTCATACAGTGGTTTGTACAACTAAATAAATATTATTAGGTTCTCAATAGTATTTCAATTCATGACCTTACACGATCTTGACTATATTGGTTGTAGCATGTTTAAAAAAAAAAATTACTATGTTATTTTTTGGGTCACACTATGGCCGAGTGGTTAGCATGTTGGCCACACAGTCAGGAGATTGGGAAGATCTGGGTTAGAATCTCCGTTGGGCATCTATATGTGGAGTTTGCATGTTCTCCCCGTGCGTGCGTGGGTTTTCTCCGGCTACTCCGGTTTCCTCCCACATTCCAAAAATTAATTGTCGACTCAAAATTGTCCAGAGGTATGAATGTGAATGTTTGTTTGTCTATGTGTGCCCTGCGATTGGCTGGCGACCAGTCCAGGGTGTACCCCGCCTCTCACCCGAAGTCAGCTTGGATAGGCTCCAGCAGAAGATGGTGGATGTTATTTTTTTTTATATGTGGTCCTTTTGTATGTGGAAAAAGTTTGGTCACCTTTCCTGTAGAGTTTCTACTGAGTCTGCATTTTTATTCAGGTTATGCACCAAAATGTCATGGTACTACCGATCCACACGTTGCCAGCGTCAAAACTATACCTCCACAAGCACTTTAGTGCTTGGCGGAGGTAATAACAGCTGCACGTGTCCCCACGAAAGTGATAAACAGTCGCTATGGAAATGTTATTGAAGGCCTGTGTCGGGCAAAAGGTGAAAGATGGGACAGGGCAGTAATGGACTAAATAAGCAAATGGCCCGGTGGAGGTAAAAAGCAATGGGGGTGGTGCAGGAGATGCTGATATGATTAATTGAAGTAGGACAGCCAGGGACACAGGCACTGCAGAGAAAACGAGGTAGAGGACAATCCTTGGACATGTACAAGTTGAAATTGGATACGCACACTACTTATATAGCATTGCAACTTTGTGTGTGTGTGGCGTCCTCACAGTGTGTGTCAATATGGTATAAAAGAGAGAGCATGTGACACGTCAAGCTAAAACTATTTCAACGCACTGCGGCTGGCCTCGCCCACATTTGTAGCAACACGATGTTGAGCTTGGTGTTCAAACACCTCACCTTGCATGTAATTGTAATCTCCCTCCTCTGTGTGCATAATCATTGAGGATCCAGACACCAGAGTGTGTGCGTGAAGGAAAGAGAAGGAAAGAATGGGTGGATGCTGCTCTCAGGCTACCAGAGGAGTGTGTCCTTGGACTGCCCTCATCTCTGACGCACACACACCCACCCACTCCGTCAGGCACATTCATACACACACTCTCCACAGCCACCGGTTCATTTGCTCTCTCTTCACATAAGACTAATACAAAACAGGGGGCCTGCTAGTGCACGTACGCAATGTGACGTACAGGAATAAATACACTGCATGGCTCACACACACACACAGAAGGCTTTTAGACCGAGCTCAGACATCTCATCAGGGATGCAGCAGAGCCCCTGTCTGCAGAGAGAGATCTCATCTGATGTGGGGTGGAATGAGGCTGATTTACAAGGTTGAAGTGTGTGTGCTTCTATGTATTACAGCGGGGTCTTCAAGGAAAACACACACACACACAGATCAGTATGCCAATGCGCTCATCTTTTTATTGCACAACAATGTAATCGTCTTTTTACGAACGCTTAAACAACATTGCCACTGACTGACAGACCAGCTTGAGAGAGACCAGGGTGTGGCTCGTGTGTTGTCGGCTATAGCAGAGGTGGTGGACATGGCAGCCTTTTTTCTTTTTTTGGATGCAAGTTCAAATCAGCCAGACTGGGAGCTGATTGGAGCTTGGATGTGTCGTTTATAGACATCACTTGGTAGTTGTGAAACCTTTTTTTTTTTTTTTTTTTTTAGCAGAAGATGGTTGCAGACCGGCCTTTGCGTCACATTGTCTGTGCTGTTTCTACATGTTGCTGGTAAAGTATCTCTGGTTACAGAGCTAGGGAGTGCTACTTTGGATGTGCTCAAGTCATTTCTGCTTTATTTTGATGGTGTTAAACACAGCACGGCTTGCCTCAGTGTTACCTTTTTCTCAAGTGGGACCGGCGTTATCGAAGGAAAGGCACAGGAACACACACGCACACACACACACACAAACAGGCACACACGCTCACGCACACGATACAGTCCTGAAGCAGAGAGAAGGCTTAGGTTAGCTAAGCAGGCTACAGTAGCTACGACACAAACTGCTAAATTAAATCATCGTGCATTGGTTGGTATACGTGACAATGTCTAGGTGTGAAGGTCCCACTTAGAAACAAGTGAAATTGGACGCACTGAGCTATTATATCAATTGTGACAACATTTTTCTGTGATCAGTTTGCAACCAACGGCCTAGCTGATCTCTATTGTGCAGGCATCTCCGCTTTTTTCTCAATGCAATTTGGTCACCAAAGCTAACGTCTCCACTGCTGATATGCCAACAGAAGACCGCCAGAGCTCACCCTCTCACTGTAGAAAATAGTTCTTGTACAGCAGGTTGTGGATAAAAACACAACAGTGTGCCCCACATCTCTGTGTGTACCATATATACAGAACATGAACGTACAGAGTACAGCGCGCATGGTGTTGGAAGGCTCAAACCAACAAAAATGTGCAATATTGTGATTCCCCAAATCAGGGAAAATTATAAATACTGACATTGTCATTTTTAATTTAGCAATACTAGTGTTGAGCTTTTTTTTTTTTTTTTTTTTACATATATTGCAAGTTTTAAAATAAAAACACATATTTGCATTTTTACAGGCACATACTGTACATACCACAAAAATAGACTATGTGGAAACTAGATATACTAGGCACAAGGTATATACAGTCCATGTGCATGGGACACATTGTAAAAACAAAAAAACAAAAGAAAAACTATACGGACAAATCAAAGACACATTTATATAAACAAAAAGTAAGACCCTGATTTGCTAACATATCAACACCAAGGCATTCAGTACCCTTATATATCTGGTACAGCAACAAATGAGAGGTTTGAGTCTCCGATACTCTCAATAATTGTCAGTCAGTGTCAAACATGTGTGAGAGGTTCTAGGCCCACTTCACAGAAAGGTCCAGGAGCAGCACTCAGAACCCGGGACAGGGTCCTGGTTCTGATCAAGGGTCTGGGATGTCCTATCCTTTCTGTGATTTACACACTACAGTATCTCAGTGGACGAATGTAATGGAACAGTGTCTGATATTGCCTGAAACATTAGCTCTTTAGCTCCCTTTGCTCTCACCGACTGTGGACCCCTTCACGTAATATCAGCACAGTCCTGATAGCAGCTTAATAGGGCAAACTCTGGTATTAGCACAAAGGAACAGGGAAGAGGACCAACTGATTACACTGGAACAGTATCGAAGCGCACACAACAGCTATACGGACTCAAATGGACTCGATTTATTCACAATCGTATTGGCCTTTTGGCATGTGCCTTTCCCATAGGAAAAAAAGCAATAGAAAGTTGCCGATGAATGGGGCCACAGCATCGTGACCCGCTATGACAAAACGGTTTAGTGCATGTTAGTCACTGAACACAATGTGAAAATCCAACATTAAAAAAACAAACAAATAAAAAACAAGCCATGAGATGAAGCCCTTGGATAAAAACAATCACCTTACACCTTGAATTAAAGACCTCAGAGGAGAAGTGGTGAAAACATGGCAGTATCATGCCTGATAGATAGGAGCAAGCTCAGGGTTTTAGCCAATTTAAGAATTCAAGGATAGACAAGCGTGCATCAATCTATGGCCCACTTGGCTGCAGCGATCATTACATTTTTCTTTGAAAAGAAAACCTGAGTGAAAAGTCGCATTGTGTCGGATTTAGCGGAAAAAGACGCCTTGTTTCGCTATCGGAATTGAATTCACTTCAAGCACATAATTGGTCCGGGGGACCATTTCAGAAGAACGGTGCATTGATTTTCATTTTGATTCACAAGGTTGTAGTGCAACACAAGGTGCTTAATAACTCATACACCTCAATAACCTCACTAAACCGATGGATCCACTCATGTTTGATGTGGTGATGGGATGTCGGGACTGAGCGTACGAGACAAACAACCTGGAGAAGCATCTTCGAGAATTCTTAAAAAGACGCACGCACGCACGCACGCACGCACGCACGCACGCACACACAGCAACCCTCTTGCATCATAAAAGCCTATTCAAATCATCATCCCTTTATTTACATGGCAGTTCATATCTGATTAGCTGTCTTCCTTCATACATTCAGCAACCATGTGAAGAAGAATAATAGAACCAAAGCCTCAACCCATCGGAATCAAAATGTTGAGACATTCATTGTAACGTAGGGGCATTTGCGGGTCGACTGACTTCAAACGTTATTTTAAAGGCGTTGACATGTTTTTTACCCCATTCACTCCAAACCCCACGCCCCGGATTTGATCGTACAAGTGAACTCCCTCCGATGGGCTTTAAAGTGACATTCTTGTCAAGGTATGAATTCTTGTTGTTGCTATGCACCGGCTTGTTCCATCTGTTTTTTTAATGTAATTTTTTTATTATTATTTATTTTTCTTCCCTCTCGTCCCTTCAAATATTTTTGGTTAAGGTAACAACATGGTCACTGGATTACAATAGCTCAAGTGAAGCCACAACAGCTGCTGGATTCCTTAAGAGTTCACATTAAAAAAAAGAAAATCACTTTCCTGTACAGCATATGTATAGATATCTATAGTCATATATATTTATATATATATATATATATATTTATATATATATATATATAGGCGGGGTAGAGTATTGCAGAAATATATTGCATGTGTTAATCAATAAACCTAGATAAAAACAAGCAAGTATACAATATGAGATGGTCTCCTTTTTCGATAAAGCTGAGATTATTTAAGCGCCTTTGCCTCCAGGCTTACAATCAGGACGCCGAGCAAACATCGGACCACTCGGCAGATGTTTCATGAGAAAGTGGTCAGCGCCGCCGTCAGCATGTCAAACTAATCAGCCTTGACAAAGCCGAGTGAGAGAGAACGCGCCAGTGAGTCCATTCTCCGAAAATAAACCCCCCGAAAAACATACCGACACGCACACACAAACGTACACCCACGTATATACAAACACACGAACCAAATATATGGCTTCTAACGTTGAATCAAGGCAGTTAAATAAATGGCATTTTTCTTCTATGTTTCTTTTTTAGTTGATACAGACACAACCAGACTTTGTGTTCAAGCTCAACTTTGGTTTGGGTAGATACAATGAATATAATATTATTTTCCTCAAATATTTACACTTCGATGTAAGATCGACCAGCGGTCTACAACACTAGTTTGTCCACTACTATTTGAAACGATATGAAGAGCGATGTATTATTTTGCTACGACAGCTTATACGGAGAGAAAAAGAAAAAGACACTCAAAACACTTGAACATTTAAAACGTCATTGTCATTTGACCTCAAGTCCCTGATTTTCATTTTTAAGTCCAGCTCCTGCTAGATTGCATTGCATGGATTCTACACAGTATGCAAATGTTACATTAATCATATGTTTCTAAATATCTTTACAGTAAAGACAGCGATATACAGTAGGTGTTTGGAAGCAGAGTGTAAGGGGTGATACTAAGAATAAAAGGTGCTGGCACAGGAGACTAGGCCAGTTCAACCTTAAGTTATACTAGTTTCATTGTATAGACTTTTCCTCGCCGCAGTCCCAAAATGTGGAGACGCGTCTCCTTCAGCAGACACCAGCACACAGCACATCCAGGCCCAATGACTGGTGGAGCCAGCAACAGCCCATTGGTCATCTAGCAGGCTGACGGATCAGCGAAACTGACCCAAAACAAACACCTACAAAAAAGGCCTCTTTCCTGAAATCAACCAGGGTCACAAGTTGGAAGACAGCCGGGATCTGGCAGAGTCTAGCTCTGGAAGGCTGACAATTGAATCTTTCTTGGGAACGCCAGAGTCTGGAGGCCCTGATCCAGTAGCTCCTGCTACTGCCCCCGTCGCAGCAGGTCCACTGGGAGGAGGCGTGGAGGCGAAGGCTACCCTCTGTTGCGTGCCCGCCGATCTCCCCACCCCGGAGGGCCCGGGAAGGTTAGGGTGAGGGGGACCGATGGAGGTGTTGGAGGTGCGAGTGGAGGGCGGAGGGCTGGGGGCTGCAGAAGCAGCTTGGGGCGCTCCTTCCTGGGGGAGTGAAGGCTGGGAGGCAGACAGTGCACGGGTGTCCTGGCTCAAGCTCCCCGTGTGAAGGGAGTGGGTGCTCTTATGTGAGGCAGGCCTCGGCTGGGTCTGTGTGGGACTGGGTACATGGTGCTGTACTAAAGACAACTGGGACCCCGAAGGTCCCGCGCTTGCCATGTACTGGAAAGTCCGTCCTGAAGCTGCTAAGGGGCTTTGGACGGGCGGGCTGGAGATAGCCGACCCAAACGCCCCTCCAAGCGTCTGAGGGGGCTGAGACTGAAGAGGAGACATGGAGACGGGGCTTTGCAAGTTCTGCATCACCTGGAACCTTCGCACCATACGAGGAGACTGCAGAGTCCCTGGGCCCACTAAGGGACTCGCCATTTGAGGGCAGAAGCTCATGGCCACTGCCTGCTGGAGGGTGGCGATTGCCGAGCCCGTCTGAGACTGGCCTGGGGGAGCGAAGATGCCACCGATGGAGGGCGTCATCGACATGGCCCGTGGCCTCTGTAGGTCCACGAGCTTCACCATTTCGCGATCATACTTGACAATCTCCTGGATCATCTCGTTTTCGCGGTTGTTGAAGACGCCGGAGTTAAGGTCATGCTGAACTTTGTGCATCAGGATGGAATTCTTTTTACCTGAAGAGAAGAATATGGAAATTTTATAGTGGAATGTTTTTGTCTATTCAAAAACATTTGTGAGATCAGAGGTTTGAGGTCTGTTTTTTTTACACCATTCTAAAGATGCTTGAAGGTGTCAAAAGATCTCAGTAAGATGAAGAATGGGGGGGTTTAACACAACCCTTCTTTGACTAAGACAAGGGTTTTCAAAGTGTGGAGCCTCCCCAGAAAAAATGATTTCCTGGAGCATATTTTGTGGCGTTTTCTGCTCACCCCAGATTCTGTTTACTCGCTTACTCTCAGAACTAAAAATCAATTCATTTTGCCTTTGACCGTAACTTAAGTTAGCTTAGAAATGTTTATGAATTGTGCCTCCCCTTAAGTCTGTAAGGCGCCTCGCAGGAGAGGTCCACCTCACATTTTGAAAACCCCTGGATTAAAACAGTGATTAAGAGTTGTCTCCTGTTTTTAGAACAATTTCTGGAAGTGAGAACGCCACGGGTATGTCTCCATAATATTTTATACATCAGACTATCAAGCTTTTTCCATCTTTTTTTTGTGTTTACCTATGCGATCCAGACGATCAATGGCCACGGTCTCAAACGCTCGTCTCATCATGGGATACTCCTCCAGCACCTCATTGAAGTGGTCCACAGACAGAGAGTAAAGTCGACAGTACGTCTCTGCTCGGACGCTGGCTGTCCGCCGTCCCCTCGTCAACAAACAGATCTCTGAAACAACAAAGAAACAATCAAAAAAGAAAATAACCCACCAACAAGCCATTAACTGTTTTCCTACCTCCGAAATAGGAGCCATCAGAGAGTTTCATCGCAAGGGTGCCTTTGGTGATGACGCTGCAGACTCCATGCTGGATGAAGTACATTTTCTTCCCAATGGTGCCCTCCCTTATGATGTAATCATGTGGTTGGAATACCTCAAAGTGCAGCTTGGTCAACATGGCCGTGACAAAGTTTGGCTCTGCGTTGGCAAACAGTGGCATGGAAGCCACCAGTTTGCGGCAGTTAAAGTTGACAATTTCCTGAAGGTGGATGCAAAAACATGTGATGCATTCAAAGACAGCAAAAACCCCAAACCTTAATTGTGTGCTTTTGTGTCTCTCACCTCTCTGAGCGGCTCACTGAGTTCTCCCAGAATGCTCTCCTCATCAAACATCTTGCCCTGGTATCTGTGCTCGTAATAGTCGTGGATCTTCTGACGGAAGTCGGCCGGCAGTTTGTGGAAGGACATGTACTGCTCCACTTGTTTGTACTGTATGAGGGAGGAAGTTGGGAAAAGTCCTTATTCTATCTTTATACATATATACAGTACACCCATATGCAAAGATCATAAGTGCAGTATTTTTAAAAGGCATATTTTTCCCACTCCACAGTCAAAAAGATCTGCAGCAGTCTGTATCGACATAAAAATACGCTGGTCGGCTTTTAAATGCTAAACAATCGACCAATGCATTTCCAAGTTCAATTACACTCAACACAGATATAAACAAAACATTTTTGTTTTTGCTCCCATTTTTCATGAGCTGAACTCAAAGATATAAAACTATTTCTATGTACCCAACAGGCCAATCACGCTCATGTATTGTTCACAAATCTGTCTCAAGCTGTGTTAGTGAGCATCCATAATTCATAATTCATCCCCCTCACAGGTGTGGCATATCAAAATGCTGATTAGACAGCATGATTGTTGCAGCATTGTACCTTAGGTTGGTCACAACAAAAGGCCACTCCAAGATGTGCAGTTTAACTGTATTGGAGGTGACCTGAGTTTGTTCACAAACGGCCATTCACAACCCAAAACGAATCCAATTACCTCCAATTAATGCCAAAATTAGTCATACCATGGCCACATTTTGAGTAAAAGGGATTTTTTTAATTGTGAATGGAGGATGCCTGTATCCTTGAGCTGGAAAAAAGTGTCACAAGAGTAACAAGTTGACATGAAACAAGGGCTGTCATGATTAAACATTTTAATCAAATCAATCACAATTTTCAAATGAATTCATCATGATTAAATTAATCACCATTTGCAATTATGTGTGAAATGTGCCCATGTTGACTGTAGTTTATGAACAGAAAGATGAATGACAGGACACAATTATAAATATATATCTGTACGTGTATGTATTAACAGCTCCCAGTGAACTGAAATTTTAAACCAAGCTAAAAGATAGCGCACATGTCTGAAAATGCATTTGCCCAGCACTAATCTCTGTAATAGTAGCAGAACATTTGAATCACGCTTCCGCTTTATTATGAGCAATGTGGGGTTGCGTTCAGAGACCCCACGTCATTTAAGTTGAATTCACATGTTTTGAGTGTACATGTATTTTCTGGGATTTCCGAAATGCAGAAAATTGTACTTCCGCAGTAAGAGTTAGGTAAGTGATAAGAAAATGCGCTTACTGTTTTACTTTGTCTTTCTGTTCATTTAGACCACACATACACGCATCATGAAGACGTTGTGATGTTCAGAATGTCCGTGAATGCCACTCGCTGTAGTCTAAGTGACGAGAAAGTGTCTAACTAGCGACGTGTTTGTGAGTTGGAGATACATATATGGTGCTGGAATTGCACTGATGTTGATGTCAGAATAAAGTTATTAAAAAGCATCAGACTCTGTGTGACTGTTGGAACGCTATTGCACATCAGCCTGCCGTCATAACAAATGTGTGATTTGACATGATGTGCACGCGTTAATTATGCTAAAAATGTCAAAGTAATTAATTAAATAAATGAATCACCCCAATTAACGCACTATTTTCGACAGCCCTAGTTAATACAAAACACATCTTACTGAACAAATTGGAGGAAATATTTTGCTCAATTTGAAAGGACCCTAATAACTTCTACAATATTCTAGATCGCCTATGAATTTAAAATATTGGATAGCCATGTGTTGAGACAAGGTATCAATCATTTTGGACCTGGAACTTTCTGTCAATGTGTAAAAAAAAAAAAACATTTCATTTTTTTATATCTTTCAACACAAAATCTTAGTCTTCTGCTATTTCATTTGGCCAGGTTTAGATAAGAAATAGACTGAGATAGACTGTACATTTTAAAACAAAATGAATGCACTGGAACTCATGTGGGCCTGTGAGACAACACAAGCATTGGATATCTTTAGAAGCTCATTACTAACCAACAGTGATGCCAAACACAGAAAGATTATGCAAAATAATTCAAGTTGTGTGTTGACAAAGCAACCTCGCATGCACACAACTGTCAACTGAAATGAACCCACACTTGATCAATGAACCTTGGGACGATGATCAATGGAGGACCAACAGACAATGAAGGCCCTGTCACAGCAACAACACAACCAATCCCCTTCTATAGTCCCGATATGCAAATTTGTGTCATGCAAAGTGACCACTGGCAAACCACAAATGGTATACTGTACTGTATGTTAGGATTAGGCGATAATTTTTATATACCGGTATAAATTCCGGTACCTGTATAAATGATAAACGGAAACAAGTCAAGTTGATGACTGCACGCTGTGGCGTACTGTATTGACGCACTGGCACCTCACATTTACCACAACATGTAGGGACCTATGATTTCTGCGTGAACAGAATAGCGGAATTGGCCAATAAAATGGAATTTACTGCTAAACGCGAACACACGAACAATGTGAATGAAATGCTGTCATCGTGAGAAGGAACGTTCGTGTGGGGAAGTATTTACTCTGCAGACCGCTCAATCGAGGCACAATCATTACAAACACTAAACCGCCTCCTCCCGAACTAAAGATGGCGGTAAACACCGGTGAAAGTTGGCGGAACCTCCTCTTATGGAGTGTGAATGGAAGCTAGCGGGGTTAGCTTAGCTTGGCATGCTAGTGCAGTTGTGTGTATGCTGAATGAGTATATTTTCACCACTTTAATGCAGGGAGCGTTTTACAAAACCCGATGACGACATGCAGGTTCTGGGTGTTTATTCTTGCACCCAGCTCATCTTACAGGCATTCTCAACACACACAGGACACACTTCCGGCCTTCAAAATAAGATCGCCGTTTGCCCCATGTCGCCTAACTGTGTAAACAAAATAATGTCATAAAAATGATCTTACATATGCAGTTGGAATTGCATCGGTGATTACATCTTCCTTAATCACAAGCATGGGCATTAGAGTCTGTTGAAGATTTTGTAGCAATGTGTGCAGAGACTGACATCCCATCAGAAAAGTTAGCCAGGCTACATCCATTTCTGAATTACTGGGCAAAATTGTCCATTGATGTATTGCATCAATAAATATTAGGATTTTTGCATTTCATTGACGGACATTTTATTCAGTAACCCATAAAGCACACACGCCATGCTGATAAAAATAAGTGTAAAATGAGTAGATGTGAAGCAAGAGACCATAATATGCAAAGTTTGCAAAGCAACGCTGATGGCAAAAGGTGGGAACATGACAAATTTGTTCTACCATCTCAAGCGCAAACACAGAGTTGAGCACGAAGTGTGTCATGAAGCGGGAGACAGTCAGTGAGCATGTCTACACTTACCTAGTCTAAAATACAAAACGCTTCGTTTGGTAGACACTAAATGTACTTGCTATATTGCAGTTTGTAACTAATAAATCAATAAATGTGCTTTACTATTTGAGACAAGTGTATTTACTTGTATGGGTTAAGGTTTGTAGCTTTTTATGCAAGACTTTTTATGCTGAATTTAATTACATCGGCAGATTGCAATACATCCCAAAAATATTGTGATACATGCTAAGGTCCATATCGCCCAACTCTACTGGATACACTGTATATAGCCAGGCAGCCAACAGTTGATAAATGAGACAGAAAACAGAAAAGACAGGCTGTATAGTTCATTCCCACTCAAATGGAGACCTCAGCAGGCTTAACGCTGTCTAAAAGCACTTTTTTTTCAAATGAACTACTGTATGTGACAACCAAGCACACATTCTGTGAAGCATCACACATCTTCCATGTACCTCTTTATCACTTTCCAGTACCATCACCGAATTACAACCACAATAATAAACATGTTTGATTCATACCTCTCTGACAGTGTCAATCAAAACTGAACATTATCATGTATTTCTATACGACAGTATATTGAATCTCATTATAATCATGTGGTAGAGAATAGTGAGCCTGCTACGTTATACTACATATTATATTGCTCCTGTTATTGGCCAATTCAACATGCTGGCTGGAAAGCAAATGTATAATACTTTGCACCAGAGACTAGACAAAGTTCTTTCCAGAACACAGAATGGCACACAGAGTAAGGATGATAAAAGGAACAAAAGGCATACCAACAGTAAAATATGGTGGTGGTAGTGTGATGGTCTGGGGCTGTTTTGCTACTTCAAGACCTGGAAGACTTGCTGCAATAAATGGAACCATGAATTCTGCTGTCTACCAAAAAAACCTGAAGGAGAATGTCCAGCCATCTGTTCATGACCTCAAGCTGAAACCAACTTGGGTTCTGCAGCAGGACAATGATCCAAAACACACCAGCAAGTCCACCTCTAAATGGCTAAAGAAAAACAAAATGAAGACTTTGGAGTGGCCTAGTCAAAGTCCTGACCTGAATCCTATTGAGATGCTGTGGCATGAGCTTAAAAAGGTGGTTCATGTTTGAAAACCCTTCAATGTGGCTGAATTACAGCAATTCTGCAAAGATGAGAGGGCCAAATTTCCTCCACAGCGCTGTATGAGACTCATTGCAAGTTATTGCAAATATTTGATTGCAGTTGTTGCTGGTATGGGTGGCCCAATCACTTTTTCACACATGGCCGTGTAGGTTTGGATTTTTTTAAAAATACAAAAAAAATAAAAATAAAAAAATAAATAAAAAGGTTTAAATATAAAAGGGTTTCATATAAAAACTGCATTTTGTGTTCAATTGTGTTGTCATTGACTAATATTTAAATATATATTTATATATTTATATATTAATATATTTATATATATTTATATATTATTATTTATTTTGTTTGATGATCTGAAGCATTTAAGTGTGACAAACAAAATTAGGAAGTGGATAAACACTTTCACACCACTGTATATCCTGTATACCATGTTTTATTATCATTAGACAAATTACTTACAGTATGGGCAACGACTTGTCCTGCATGTGCACCTGCAAATACATTTTGCTTGATGGCGGCCATGTTTTTCAACATGAGGGCTCCAAATAAAATTCTGCTTAGGGCCCCAATTTGACAAGGGGCAGCCCTGCACATGTGCTTGTTAGTCCCCGAAAAAGTGTGTACCAAATTCTGTGGTGATTCAGCTAAACACCCTAAAATTACCATGGGTGTTTTTGCAGAGCGCAATAAGCTGTGTGAAAAATTTCAAGTCAATCCAAGTTATATGGTGAAACTTTGGTGTTTAATAAGAGCGCAATCATGTGGTGTATTTGAAAAATAATAGCACAGGCAATTATACTTCACTTTTAAAAAAACAGAAGTGGTGCTTGAGCCCAAAAATGTACCAACCCCTCTTCTGGACACTACAATTTCCTATACTGTACTCACATTTTCAACTAAACAGTTCCCACACTGTAAAAGGTCAGTATATGCATGACACAGATACACACAAATGACTCCATAATTTATTTCTGGCTTGGAGAATGCATCATCATTGTGTGTGTGTGTGTGTGTGTGTGTGTGTGTGTGTGTGTGTGTGTTTGCTGTAACATGCACTGAGATTTGCCTCGTGGTCATAATCAGCATTGTGTGAAGCAATGCGAGCAATGCCTCTAATACAATGTTCACTTTCATGTAAACACTATGTGCTTCAACTAGAGGCTCCGCTTCACGTTTAAGGGGCGAACACTTCTACTTTGCATGGGCCGTGCAGAAAAGTGTATAGCTCTTATTATGGCTATTCTCTCAGTGTCAGGGAGCAGAGAGGAACAGCAAATGCATCACACATAGGCCTGTCACAATAACCAATAAATCAATTAATCGCACAATAAATAAAAACAAACTCAATCATCACTCTGTGCCTCTGTCTCAACATTTGGGCGTGATGGTTCTATCGCGGAATGACGGGAGCGAGTGAACCTGTCAGTCCTGTCAGTCATTCAGTCTTATAGTCCCAGCAGGTGGAGTCGGAGCTGCTCGCGAGTGACAACGCGGCGGTTCACAATGCCCGCCTGACAAAGGGCTTCTTCCAGAGGAATAAACTCATTCTGCAGGTGAGTAAAAGCGATGGTTTCTAAGGCGAACGCCACAGCCCCAGTGTGAGAATATTTTGGGTTTTTTAAACAGAATTAACAAGGTGAGGCCATGAACACTGACGCGCTAATATGTCTCGCAACAAAGAAGGGGAATGCGACCAACTTGCATGCGCCATTTGTTCCGTATTTATTTATTTATTCTTACGCTATTTTCATATTTTTCTTTTCTTATCTCTCCTGTCTTGCATTGGTTGTTTTATTTTGTGGTGAAGTGGTAATTTTTTTTTAACAAAAACAGTTGTGGACAAATAAAATTATGATCTTAAAATGATTCAGTATCCCACATGAGGGGAAGCGCTGGCAGGTGATGGCATTACGCAACGCCACGTCTCACCTGCACAACTCAGTTTCTTGACATGTGCAGAATAGAACGTGGCCACAACAAGCGACCCCGGTGTCACGACTCTTTAGCAGACACGTCAAAACAAACACTGCAGCTGGTGTGCCTTTCTGACTGTAGATGAAAGGTGCTGATTGGAAGCAAAGTGAAGGTGTTGAGAGGTGCGAGGGAGAACCTGACGCTCCACCCGAGCAGCTGTTCTTCCACATGTGACCTCTTTCTGGCACAGTGAAGGAGGCAGCTCTAATGAGTTCAAATGGGATTTACCTTACATGATGGTATTTAATGACTGGACACAGTGCGTGTGTGTGTGTGTGTATGTGGTGTTGCACAGAGGAGATGGAGCAGGCAATCGGCCGGTGCGTCACAGCACAGCCACAGGGAGACTGACAAAGAGCCAAATGAGAGAAAATGACATCCATTTGCTGTCACTGTGATGACGTATGTGGCAGATCAACTCTCTGCTGACATTTTGTCATCCAAACTAACAACTCATTGCTTTTCTCATTTGTCTTTCACTGCACCAAACTAGTATTTTTGGCATGCGACTCTGACCAAGATCATTTCTTTTCCAATGCATTTCTTTTCTTTCCTTAACCTTCTTCCCCCCATTTCTCATATTCCTCTTCCTTGCATTTCTCTCCATTATTCTATTCTTTCCTTTCCTTCCCATTGCTTTATTTTCTTTTTTACCCCTCTCCCCTCCTTTCCTTGCCTCTCCTTTCCTTACTGCTACTTTCTTGTCCTCTCTTCTTTGCGTTCATTTGCTCCCCTTTCCTAACCTCTCCACTCCTTTCTTTACTTCTTTTCTCCTTTATTTGCCAATACTTCCCTCTCCTCTCATTTCCTCTCTTTTCCTAACCTCTCTTTTCTCTTCTTCCCTTCCCTCTACTTCCCTCTCCTCTCATTTACTTTCCTAACCTTTCTTGTCCTCTCCTTACCTCCACTTCCCTCTGCTCTCTTATTGTTTACTTTCCTTTTCCATTGCCTCTCCTTTCCCTCTCTTCCACTCTACTTTCCTTCTATACCACGACTTCCCTGTCCTCTCCTCTTCTTGTCTTCCTCTCCTCTTCCCTCCGCTCCCGTTCCACAACCTCTCCCTCCATTGGAAATTCTAATTCCAGCTCATCCCAAACGGCCATGGGAGGATGTATAATTCATTCACTTCGTTCCCAGCTAAATCGTCTCATTATATTATGAAGCACATTCGCCAAAGAGAGGAAAAATCAGATAGTGGGAGCTTGTCTTGTCTGGCTTTCTATTCACCAACGTGCATGTGGGGACGAACAACATGCTGTGGGGTCTTCACACACTACAAAGTCTCTTCTAATGAAAGGAGGCAAGTGAAAATCGGTACCAAGGAAGACTGATACGAGCTTGATCATCACACACACTTGCTGGTAGAATATTACAAATCATTTGACACAATAACCACACATATTGGTTGTGTTGGCGAAGATTTTTGCAAGGTCAGCCTGCTTCAGGATAATTGGAGTGATCAGTGATGCTGCCTGGTACGCTGTTGTGACAGACGCATGGAGACAAAGGCGAGCACAGGAAGAAAACAATGTTCTTTTCTGTCATGTGCTGCATCACACCCAAGCAGCTCAGACTGATTGTCTGCACGTCTCACTGATTGGGATGATTGTGACAAAGCAACACGAAAGGAGAGACAATACAGCCTCAAAGCTAATAGCTGATCATCTTCTCGGATGTTCAAACACCTACTGTATATTTTGACTTTGAATATTTAGTGTTAGCAGTGACAAGATAGTCACATTATAATGGAACTTTGGTTAGCGTCATTAATTCATTCCAGAAGGTCCGACTCAAACCAAAACAGACGTTAACCAAATCAATTTTTCCCAGAAGAAATCATACAAATCTAATTAATCCAATTCAGCCAAAAATGTTAACACAAAACACATTTTTGAAATGCATGTAAATACATATAAATTGATGAATGAAAGGGATAAATGAACATTTAAGGTTACTTTTACCGTCATTGAAGACGTCAGTGAAAACAGGAAGGTGGTGGTGGTTGATCCCGCTGCCACATTGCGTCTTTGGGAACAGTCATGTCTTCAGTGAAGGTAAAAGTAACCTTAAATATTCATTTATCCCTTCATTCGTCATTTATACGCATTTAGAATTGTTTTATGCATGTAAAACTATAATTGTAAAACCAGAAAAACGTGTTTGGTGTAAACAAATTTGAGAGTCAACTGTTGATGACATCATAGACAGGCGACAGAATGTAGCTGACTTCTGGTTCCGGTTGCCATTTTATATAGCTAGCTAATAAGATGCTAACAAGGAAGGACATTTCGTGATAAAAAGAAAAACAAACATTAAACATACATCACGCACGTATTAAAAACACAACAAGACATGTGTACACTAACCAGAGAATGCACACAATTTGAGGCAAAATTGTCGTGTAAATTGTTCACGTTAACCGAAAAACACGGCAAATGGAATGGACACTAACCGAGGTTTCACTGTATTTTAAAGCAATAGAATTCATTCATAAAATATGGGGATGATACATTTAAAAAGACTTACAGTACAGGAAGTCTTCGCAATGCTATATTGACTATATACTATAACAATAAAAAACACAAAATTATGGGGGCCACACATTGGACACCTCTGACTTAGTGTATAAGTTGGATTGCAACCGTATTAACCTGAATATAAGTTAATATTTACCTAGAAAAAAATGTCTGAAAAAGATGAGTTGTCTTATATTTGGGATTTAGAGATTTATACATCCAAACAATGACAATGGGTGACGCCAAACTACATCTCCCCTAGCAAGTCAGCGCTTTTCCTCCACTGGCAAGTATTTAGTGCATGTATTGGATTACAAAAACCATATTGGCCCAACTATAGGACGGTTAAAAAAAAAAAAAGTTGGGAAAAGAAGGGCCGTCTTGTATTCAGGGTTTAGGTGTACACATGCAAACCAACAGGTGGTGCCAAACGACCTTTCTTCATGTCACTCACAACAGTGACCAGGTAAATATGAAAAAAAATGTTATTGCAATCTATCGGAAAGATTGATTTTATCTTTTTAAAAAAACATTTTTCCAAAAACTGTTCTTGAAAAGAGGGATTGTCTTATATTCAGGGTCATTCAGATCAATACGGTATTGAGTGTATGTATTTAATTGCATCCACTCAAATGTACTTCAGAACTGACACTGCTAACTTTTTTTCACGGTTATTAAAAAAAAATGCAATTTACATTTCAGTAAAAGGTAGGGTTGTCACTTCATGTCCATGAAAAAATGTGACCACACCAGGTAAATATGATTATGATACATTTTTGATTTTCTGCATAAATAAATGGCTGTACGGCTGCACGGTGGCCTAGTGGTTAGCATGTTGGCCACACAGTCAGGAGATCGGAAAGATCTGGGTTCGAATCTCCGTTGGGCATTTCTGTGTGGAGTTTGCATGTTCTCCCCGTGCGTGCGTGGGTGGGTTTTCTCCGGGTACTCCGGTTTCCTCCCACATTGCAAAAACATGCATGTTAGGATAATTGCCGACTCTAAACTGTCCATAGGTATGAATGTGAGTGTGAATGATTGTTTGTCAATATGTGCCCTGACCAGTCCGCCTCGCGCCCAAAGCCAGCATACCCGGGACCCTAGTGAGGATAAGCTGCATGGATGGATTTATGGATGGATAAATGGCTGTATTCTGGCACAAACTGGCAGCAAAGCCAGTGTTCCATCTTAATGGAATCCAATGGTTCTCAAGAATTACCCTAATCCACACGCTAAATACACTAATCATTTTACATGTAAAAGAACCAAATTTAAGATAATTTTGTCCATTTAGATTATGGTAACCCCGAGGGGATGGTTAACACTGACTCTTCTGACCGGTTTATTTTGCCCAAGTAGGCATTTCTTAAGGCCCTGCCAGTCAGTTCCATTCTATGAATATGTAAACACTTGTTTTAATCTCCGTCTTATTTTTTTATAAAGCAAAAGGAAATATCAACACATGTTCATATAACCACAGTTGTCTCTGTTTTGTTGCACAAATAACACAGCAGTAAAGGCTAGACAACAAAATAGCCTTTTTTCCCTTTTCTATGCATGGAGTCCTTATTTATAAATGGAATATTTTTGTCGTTAGAGCATAGAAAACCCATTTACAACTTTCCAAGTACTTTTTTTTTAACATTATTAGGGCCTTCTAGATATAAAACAACACCCCTATAGTCATGTTTACTTTTGTATTACCCAATATAGTAGCTATAATCAAAGAAAATATGACATAATATACACTCACACATGTTAGCAGTGGGAGAGTTCCTTGTTGTCGTTTCTTTTTTTACTTCTGGCACTTCGTGTGATGGCTATTGTCTCATCAATGTAAGATAATGTGGCGCTACTGATACCTAGTGACCAGTGTAAAATACTACAGACCACAACGTGTCTTTCAGTGCATTTTCAGTGCATTTCACTGTCTGATGCTTTACATACAAGTTTCAAACAAACTTGGAAGATTTATATACTGTATATCTTTTTCATATGGGAAATAGTCCATAAAATGTGGAGTCAATTGACGACAGCGTGTCACAAGCTGAGCTTATCTATGGCAGCGTGTGTGATCGTTCACGTTTCAATCTCATCCGATTTCCTGGCATCTTTGTTTACACATTTTGCCTGGCTTTCTCTGACTCTCTGGTGCCAGCTAGCTAGCTCGTTTTTGTCCTACTGGCGAGCTACAAGAGGCTATCACGTTCATGGGGTACATGCTAACTTGCTTTTTTAAAGTGTCACTTAACAATTTTGCTCTCGTTTGATCATTATTAACACTTATGGCTTGTCTTGAAAACACTAGTTGTGTGCCTAAGTTGTTCAACATAAACACGTAGCGTGTCCAGCTGTAAGACAGTGACGCTATCACAGGGGTCTCCAACAGGTAGCTCGTATGCTAGCGGTAGCTTGCTGAAGTTGAGTAGTTCACCAAAGAATGTTTGCTTCATTTCATAGTATTTTTATAAGTGTTCTATTCAAAGATGACGCCTGCATTTCATGACAAATGTGCACACTGAGTGGAGATGTGTCTTGTAAATTAAGTACAATTTAAATGTTGGCAGTCACATAAAACACAAATAGTTCACACAATAGTTCTCCTTTCTTTTTGTCAAAGTACCGGTAGCTTTAATATTGCTGCAAGTTGGATACTAAAAAATATATCACTGAACAATTCATTTCCCATGTATTCCTATTACTCTAAAACAGGCATCAAATTAAATACAGGTTTGTGTGAAATAGTACCAAATGTTGTACTTTTGTACTAATAGTCACATAGTACTGTTCGGCTAAATAGGTCAGGTAGCAAATGGAGGCTTGATGCTTTAGACTCTCAGCTGAAGTGCTCTCGACAACTTTGCTATTAAATTAACAGTTTTGCAGTGTTCTCAGTTTACGTTCTGCTGGTTGTTGAGAAAAGTTAAATAAGTTAATAAATAGGTCATAAAAATTGTTATTTGTCATAATAAAAACAAAATTGTAGACGCAGCAGCGTCACGACACAGTGGCAGAAGGCCACCCTCCCATGCAGCCGCCACCACACCTCCAAAAAATCCTTGGGGAAACCCTGAAAAGCCAATATATTATACGACAGAACTGACCACTGGCAAGCAAAAACTACAGTGTATAACCAGGCTGCTGACGGCTGATAAATGAAGCAGTAAACAGAAAAGATGGCTTTCTCAGACTGTATAGTTCAGCCGCGCTCAAATGGAACACTTTATAAGACCACAGCCAGCTTGAAGGCGTCTAAAACACTATTATCAAAATGTGACAACTCAGCACACAGCGCTTTCAGGGACTGAGAAGGTCATCGTCCGTACCGTACAGTTTAGCTTTGTGTCACAGTGCTCTGTTAATATGTTTCATTGACTGCAATTCTCAGCGTCAGTACCACAATATCTGTAAATTGAAGCTACTTTTACTCAAATAGCGACCTCCACCACTCAATGCTAACTCCACACAGGCCTATTTTCCCAAGTATATCATCAAAATGGCTCTCACTGTACTAATGTGGTGGCAAGGCACATTCATCTAGCAGCATCATCATCCTTACTGGCTTGACACTTTCTGCTCTGCATGTTGTTTCATAAGCACAACTTCAGCTCAAATATTACTAATCCTCGGAGCAGCAGCCTAAAAAAAACACTTTGCAGCGGCGAAAAGCTGACAACCGGTCAGAAATGCACTTTACTGCCCTCAGCAAGAAAAAAAATATTTATATTAGGGCTGTCAATAAATATATATATATATATATATTTATATATTGGCTGTCAATCCACTAAAATATTTAATCGCGATTAATTGCATGTTGTGCATAGTTAACTTGTAATTAATAGCCATTAATCACAGATAGAAACAAGTTTTTATCTATAATAAATGTACCTTTGAAAGGTAATTTTAAAGTTTTTAATACACCTATAAACATGAGACTGGATAATATGTTTGCTTTATGCAATTTTTTTTTTTTTTAACAGCTCAACACAAAATGGACCTCATTGTATAAAAAAACAAACACAATGTACAAGTAGACACTGGTAAGGTAAATTGTCCATCATTCAAATATCATTCTCTTCCAGCAAAATATCATTGTGACTAAAGCAGCGTTTACACTTGCACACATTTTGCCTCCACATTGTCCCGCAATTTGTCATGGCAATGTGTGTCATTTATTTATTTATCTAAAGGCATGCCTGAAAAGCGTGAAGACTAGTTTGCACACCGTTAGGTGTTCTGTTTATGCATAAATGACGCACTTAGACGCAATTCTGACCGAAAATGGCGCGCATTGGCACGAAATGACCACCCTCCCGCACGACTTATTTACACCTTGTCAAGTACTGTTTACATCTAGTGCGACATGCTTTGTTCCCGCATGGGTATGCATTGTCACCACCACTTCCCACATCCGTGAAGCAGTTGTGGCATTATCTGGGCCCGCTGTGTCCCTTGCAACAGCAAGCATCACCCCTAGATTCATTAATTCCTCTATTTTGCAAGGGACCTGCAAGATGTTGAACTCCAGAAAAGAAGCTAATGCAGTAAAGAAAGGTATGTCTATATTTTCTCACAGCCGCGGATAGCGAATGCGCAAAGAGCAGAAACAAGGCAATAAACTAGAAAAATAAGAGACATGGACAGTGTGGCAGAGGGAATTGCTGACTAGAAGACATGCTTTGGGCATTATGATTAGTTATCAAAAGAAAATCACAAGGAAGATCCAAGACACTACAGAAATTACTTGAGAATTCTCCCCCGGCTTGCTCAAGAGGTGGTGGAAAAGTTAACCTACTTATGTGAATGAGACACGCAGAGGCACTCATTGATACGCATCGCCTGCATTGTCTGCACGTAGGTTGCGGTGCAATCGCTGTGCGTCACAACATTTCAAAATACACAGCCCCTCACAGTCTACACATACTTTGCACCTGTTCACGACCAATTTACTCATTGGCATGCAAAATTGCGTACCACTGTGGGGACAAAGTGCGTACAAGTGTAAGCGAGGCTTTTACATTTCAAACAAAGGTTTGCAAACTAAGTGAAATGAAAACGGGGTGTTTGAAAAATAAATACTGACATCTTAAAAAAAATACAGTGCTCAGTAGTTGACGGAATTAGGACTGCGCCCAGATACTGTAGTGCAGTCAGGCTATAGCTTATACTTCACTTCCAAACACTCTTTTACAGAGACATACACACACACACACACACACACACACACACACACACAGTATCACACTTTCCTTAGTCTGGCAACTTCAAAGACGTGTAAGTATGACACCGCCGGCTTCATGCAACTTTATTCATCTTTGATAAACAGCAGTTCAAGCACAAACACTAATAAATCAATAATAAATAACACTAATGAATAATGAAATTATTAATAACATTTCTATCCAAGTGAAATGCTCAGTTATGAGAAGTAACGATAAGTCATTTTAGTTTCCTTTCTTCTGAAGTGGATAAAAATAAACTGAAGACAATACAAACAGCACATTATTTTTTTTATATGTAAACTACTATTGGTAGCTAGATGTGTTAGGTGGAAGGTCAATTTTAACGAGGGTTGAGCAGCGTTTCAACAATTCCAGTTCCGATTCCTTATTTTAATACCGGTTCCTAATGATTCTACATTCTGATGCTTTTAAAACGCATGGTCATAAAAGTTTGCATGGTTAAAAGAGGCCGCTTTTCTTTTTGGTTTAAATGTTTGAACTTCTCCATGAATTGTTTAATGATATGAACTTTCAACTTTACTATGAATTTCTTACAGGGCTATTTTAAATATCAAAGCATTCAACTTGAATAATAAATGTTATGAAGTTTCTTTCTACAGGAGTACACTTTCACAATAGGTGTTTACTTCTGAAATGTAGTATACATTGTTTGCTGCCTCAGTGTTCGTGTAAGCTATTTTATATGACACAAGTAAAACTTGTGAACACAAGTAAAACAGGATATAGCCGAAAGCGCTCTTATTTTGAAGGCTAGAACTGTGTTGCGTGAGTTGAGAAGGTCGCTTGACTGTTGCTAACAGAGACGGATATGTATGTGTATACTGTATATGTGTGTGTGTGTATATATATATATATATATATATATATATATATATATATATATATATATATATATATATATATTTACACATATAAAATATATTTATTCATTTTATCAGTGTCAAAGAAAGTGTATTATTATGATTATGATTATTAGGATTATTGGGCCTCATTCACGAAACGTTCTTACGCACAAATGTGTTCTTAAAGCCTTCTTACGAAGATTTTTGGCATTCACGAAACGTGTTTGTAACTCACAGTTCTTAGATCTAAGAACAAATTCTACGAACGCTCAGGAGGACTCTTACGCACAAGCAAAGCTTGCACTTTCAATGCGCAATCGCCCTCATGATGGATTTTGCAACCTGATCCCAAAAAATGTAGTGCAAATAAAATATCCCAACAATTATTTATCATCAAAACAACTAAAATGTACTCCATGGATAAATATATATTCAAATCCCAATTCATCCAAAAAAAAGGCTGGCTGGACGTGCGCTGCGCAGAGAGAGAAGAGAAGGGACCATGTAGATTTATTGTAGATTTATTTGCTGAAAGCGACGAATGTTTGATGTCCCGCTTCAGGCTTCAGGCTTCCCTCTCTGTTCTTGCAGGTGTGCAGGATCATCAGAATAACATCGCAATGAAACGTGGTGTGTCTATTGCGCACGGAGCACCCCCAGATAACGACATGCGCCCCCAGCCACGTCTTGAGCCAGAGCACGGGGCTGCTGTATTAATTAGGCAGCGTCTAATCAAATGTAACCACAGAAAAAATAAATTGTCACACACAAACTATGTATTTTGACTTTATTTTTCCATCATGATTGTGTAAATATTTTCTAGAGTTTCCGAAATGGTTTGATTTCTGATCGATGGCCCACCTCCCGTTTCCTCCAGATCCCTCCGGTGCAATCTTTTTTTTTTACTCTGATTTTAAGTCAAAACACTTCTTTTTAACCTCTGCGGTGGTGCGTTTCTCCGTGGAAACGGCATTTATTTTTCTTGCAATGGTGCTCCATGCCAACTCTTTTTGGATGGCCTGATGACCGGTGGATACACGTGAAAATAAGGTGGTCTTGTGTTCGGTCACTCCTTGTAAAAGCACCTCTATTTCAGTACAATTGAAGTTTTTCTTTCGTTTGTTGTCCAGCTGCTCCTCAGTCTTGTCCTTGCGCGTTGCCATCTCCGCCTCCAGCTGCCTGTTGCGCACGGCACATTTTTTACCTTATATAGGAAATCATAGGCGGTGACCTATGCAAATTAGGGCTCACATGCACGGGCATCGCAGTTGGCATTCATCAACCTAAGAACACCAGTGCGAACGATTATCCCTACTTAAGAACGTGTCGTGAATGTGGCGCAGTTTCCAACCCGAGCCTTCTTAAGTACACTTCTTAAGAAGACTTTTAAGAAGATGTTCGTGAATGAGGCCCATTATTATTATTATTATTATTATTATATGCTTTTTTCCCCCATTTTTGCTGTTGTTTTTAAAATTTTATTGTTTCATCGTATTTTCAGAATGTGCTGAGGACCAATGAAAAAGCAGTCGCGGGCCATAAATGGCCCCCGGGCCATACTTTGGACACCACCGGCTTAGGGCAAGTCCGACGTAGCACACCAAAGACAAGGTATCCTGTTATTTCTAGACCATGATGATCATGTGGATCGTGCACCCTCCTTTGCATGATATCACTGTGTTGCGAACGTTGCACTGAGCCGACCAGTCTTTTATGAAGTTAAGGCTTCTTCTTTGTTGGTGCTCGCAGCTATTTCTTCCAGTCGGCAAAGTGGACATCGAAACTAGGAACCGAAATATAAACATTTGAATGATCCCCGAAGAATCGGAATGTTAGTCCCGGATCCGACAAATGCTCGAGACTTGATGCCCAACTTTTTTCCGCACGGTGGCCTGGTGGTTAGCATGTTGGCCACACAATCAGGAGATCGGGAAGAATTTCCGCTTGGGCATCTCTGTGTGGAGTTTGCATGTTCTCCCTGTGGTTTTCTCCAAGTAATCCATGCATGTTAGGTTAACTGGAGACTCTAAATTGTCCATAGGTATGAATGTGAGTGTGAATGGTGGTTTGTCTATATGTGTGCCGCTCGCCCAAAGTCAGCTGAGATGAGGACAGGCAGCACAGAAAATGGATGGATGGATGCTATTTTTTTTTATATAATGAATTACATACAAATTTAAATGATTACATTGTTACTATTATTAATTATACATTGTAAAACTTTTATCAGTATTTTTCCTTAGCATTGTCTTAAAATAATGATATACAAACTGAATTTTTTTAAATTATTATTATCATGGGTCAATTGCACAAATGAGTGCTTTTTAATAACATCTGTTTTACACAGACTGTGTGCCTTAAATAAAATATTACAATCTTTTTTCTAATTATTATTCTGATGTAGTACTGTGAGTCATGAGGGGTCCTTTCAACTCAAGCTTAAAGGAAAACTGCACATTTTTTTGAATTTTGCTCATCATTCACAATCCTTATGTGACATCAACACATATGTCTCTCTTTTCGGTGCGTTCTAAAGATATAAAAACAGCTAATAAGACACAGCCAAGAATTGCTCACATTGTTACGCTGATCAAACTATGTTACTGGCGTATTGACACCTACCACACCCCACCGGCTAGCGACTAGCTTCACCACACACTTGCCCGCAGTGCATGAGGGCCGCGCTCTCAATGCCTCAGGCCGCTACTACTGCTGTTGCTGTTTTTGTTTTTGAGTTTGTCAATGCTAGGTGTAGGCGTTCATTTCTGGTATGTGAAATCAATGCGCCCAGGAAGGAAGTTCCGGTAATGCTTAAAATGACCAAAATACGACAAAATACTAACATATAATACAAAGTATGACATGTTATCATGAATGTACTCCTTGCTACATGGTTACAGCACGGATATAAATCCATAAAACCTTGTTGGAGGTTTTTGGAGGTGTTTTAATAGCGGTCTTTGTAGGGGCATAGATGTCCCATTACATACAGTTTTTATATCTTTCGAGAGCACAGAAAAGAGAAAGACGTGTGTTCATTTGATTGTGGATGATGGGCAAAATTCCAGAAAAAGTGCAGTTTTCTTTTAAGTGACCAAATATGGTTCTTTGACAATAAAATGTTTAAAAAATAAAATATTTTCTTCATCGTTTATAATGAGCTTGGTACCTACAATAAAACAATACACCGGCAATTCCTTTATTAGAAGGATGAGTAGCAGCTGTAGTAGTATTGTGAGGCATAAGGTGTCATTGCAACTCAAGCTGATCAAATATGGTTCCTTGTCCTTTCAAGTATTATCCAAACATTTAACAAACCCATCAAAGTATCAATGAAAGCAGCACAATGCATGACTTAACATAGTATGGTTCTGGAAGTGAGCTTGTCTCAACTCCCCCGCATCCAGCACACACACTAAAGATGACATCACCACTAAAAAAAAATGCTAGGCGGGCAAAAACGCTGACAAAAGCACTGTAAACAATGTAAAATAGCCCAGGCAGTTTTGCACAAGGATTCCTTGTGACAAGGAGGCCTCACAGCTACAGTATGTCTCCCACAGGTTACCCCTCCCCCACCATGCTGCTCTCCGTAGCCTATAGCAGTGGCACTGCATGTCTCAAGGACACCACTAGCAAAGAGGAAGAGAGAGCAAGAGGGGATGCAAACTAAAGAGAGGCAAAGATCAGGTGAAGCCCTTTAAGAGAGGGAGAGGTGAGACTAGAGATGAAAAGAGGAATGGGTGATGATAGTAAAGCTATGAAAAAGAGGAGAGACTGGGAACCAGGGAAGCAGCCATGTTTGCCTACGTCACCTTCAAGATGACATTGGCAGGACACACAGGTCTGCTGCCTCATCAATTCTACTGCTGCCCAAGAGGGACATCATATCATTCCCCCCCACCCTCACTCCCCGTCTTCCTTCCACATCATCACATCAGCACCGCCACAGAGGCCCCGCCCCCAAGCGATGTGCAGCCTCTACCTGGCCGAACACACCCGCGGACTGTGATTGGCTGCTGAGAGCAAGCAGCACTCCTCCTGCTCCCCACTCGGAGAGACTCTGCTTAGAAACAGAGAGGAGGCTGCTCTGTTTTCCTGCACAGGCCACTGATGCAGCTCTGATGATCTCCATCCTGACTCACAATACGTCTGACAGCATGACAAAAACAACTAATTTGACCATAATACATAATGTTCAACAGAGCCTCATCGTTTGTTTGAGATGAATGCCTCCAGCACGGGAATAGTGTACTTTTATCTTTACATCTGTTACGACAATGCCAGGTTGAACATTACACATTCATTTGTTCGAATTTTTTTTCCATAGAAAAAATATAGACAAGATCTGTTCCAGGGTCAAACTATCACCATCCACAGTTAACCTGTACAACAAAATGACAAAGGCATGAAAGCAAAGGAGTGAGTCGCAATATTGCAGCCTTGAATGTTGGCCGATATCAATATCTATCTGATATCAGCATCATCATACTTTGATCACTTATTTTGTAATGTGGAATGTAAAAGGCTTGATGTGATATTACTCAAACTCAGAGCAATCAGTAAAAGTAGGTATGACAAAACAGACCCATTTACTTCGTTACGCATCTGGGGTATAGTATTATCCACAATGTAGTGGCGGCTAGGCATGATAAAGCGAGGTTCGAGGTGCTCATTGACGCGTTTAAACCGGACTTTATGCACCACCGACAGGGGCAGGTCATTGTTGCTGTTATAGCTAATGACTTCTTGTCCTCCCGTGGGAGTTTCCCGTATAACACTGCTTCAAATGCGTGATGAGTTTGGTCGTATTAAGCTTACCCTGCTCCGTCTGGAATCGACTGCTTAAATTGGAGTGCCAGTATCGGAGATTTTAGATGCAGGCCGATATAATACAATACTTGTTTTCTTTGTTGATGTCGGCCCCATATCCAATATCAATATGGGATCGTAACACTCCGACAATTGTTAAATAACATTTTAACATTCTTAACGTCACACTTTTTAACTCACTTAACTTTCACACAAATGTATAGAGAAAAAAAAAATTCTACTTAGCCCAATCGCTATCATTACGTGACAACAACGTAACGAGTGTGTGTGTGTGTGTGTGTTATGTCGGGCGTAGCTTATATACTCAGAGCAGGAAGATATAACGTACATCTTGCAGTACTTTCGAACATGAGCACCCTCTGGGCACCTAAACTGGAGCTTTACTGATTTGAATGCCTTCTTCTCTCCTCGTGTTTTCCTTCTCTTATCAAACCTGCTTGAGGCACATTGCACTTTTGCAATAAGTGCCGCAAAAAAGCCAAAGAAAATGCAAAGCGTGCGGTTTATCTTCGGATCCTTGCTTAACTGAGATGTCATAAGGCGGTGGTTCAAACTCTGAAGCTTTGTTTGTACTTCATAGGTGCAGTTTTGGTTGAATTTCCATTGTATAACCTTCCACTTTCCAGATTCAACTGTACTTTATATGAACTTTTAAACCTTTGGAGCAGTCTTTGGAGGAAACAGACGCCTACGCTTTCATTTGTTGTTGAATCAACACAACAATAAATCAAGAAAACAGCCAATAAGAACTGTAGTAAAAATACACTCACAGAGACAACATTAGGATTAGGCAGACTTGAACAATCTAATGAGACCCAATGCAAAAATTGCGCCGTCAGAGAGGTATCAGTTTTAAATATGTTTATTAGTAGTTGCTGTCCCAGTGTGATTGATGCAGTGCAAACTTTAACCACAATAATACGTGTATCGTTACATTAAGACCTCTGCAACAGTGTCAAAACTGAATATGAATAAAGGCAAATGTTTGATACAGTTCTTGCATTAGATCTCTTGTGTAAGCGTGCCTAATGTTGTGTCCAGTGAGTGTGTGCAAACACTTGATTTACTTTTGATTTGTTGCCAGTCAGTAATATATCACTTCCTTCAGACGGTGTAAGAGTGGAATAAAAGTGACTATTTCCAGATCTGATAGCGTCAGTGAGGTGATGGAACAAGCTGATCAGACTATTTATGGCTCAGTGACGACATGAGATGCTTTCAACATCTTTATGGCTACAGGCAGTAAAAAGAGGAGGATGTTGGCTCGTGTTTGAAACAAGCAAAAAGTAATGAGAATCTGAAACAAGAAAAGGGACCCACCTTTTCCTGATATTGCCGTCTGGAGGAGTCCAGGGATTGGATGAGCGCTGTGGCATGGCCAATAAACACAGCATAGCAAGTGGCTCCCACAATCATACTCAGCATGGTTAGCCAGATATCTGACAAACTCTCCGGGGCTTGGCGGCCGTAACCAATGCACAGCATGTGGCTCATTGCCTTGAAGACAGCAAAGGAGTAGAGCTCGGACCAGGTATCATTCTGTGAAGAGATAAACAAATAGTTAACTAGGTTTATTCCATAAAGAAGCATGTTTTGCAGGAGGGAAGCCTTGGGGACAGCAGGGTCATGGAAAGCATTCAGATAAATAAGAACTCAGGGGATAGGGTTGCACTAAAAAGACAGAGAGAAGTGGGTAGCGGAAATGACATTAGGGGGAATTCCTTTGAGGCCTCATCAGCTGAGCATGGAGGTTTTGGAAATTATATCCTCAGAGACAAATGATAACAAGAGGTCGTTAAATACCTCCTCAGAGCAGGGAGTAACGAGTCTGCACTGCACACTCTGGTCATCCGCTGCTTATGTTGACATTCATGCAGGAGCAAAACATCTCATTGTAACTTCCTTGTAACTTAAGACATGTAAGGAGCACTTGGTGCTAAGGAACAGAAAATAAGTAGAACATCACAAATGTAAATCACAACATCACAAGTGTAAATACTGGCTCTGGTGTTATTTTGTGCCAGATTGCCATTCCTCATGATGGTGGGAAGGGCATTAATAATAATAAATATTCATAACAACTTGGATTTATATAGTGTCTATCAAGGGACCTAAGGACAGTTGACAATATTTTAGTTAAATATGTGTGTGTGTGTGTGTGTGTGTGTATGTGTATACAGGGTGTCCCAAAAAAATGTCAAAACCCTCTAGCAGCTGACAACTCAATTGTTTGTTTTTTCGTTGCAGATTAAACACACTGAAATGATGTTTGTAAATTCTATTACAGTTTGAAAATTCATTAAATTACAATAAACACCTAGTTTACAATTATTTAAAGTGTATATATATCTATATATACATATATATACTGTATATTTAAAAAGTAGATAAAGTGCAAAATAGTGCTTCTTGAACCACACACTCTGGGCAAACAGCTCATTAACATTAATGCTACAGACACACATAAAATGACATTTTCCCAATAGTGCTTACATAAAACATTAAGACTTTTAGGGGCATTTAACAATTGATAAGAAACTTTTTTAAAATGTTTTTTCTACTTTAAACATTCCAGATTGTGTTAAAAAGAAAAGGTTTTTCATTTTAATTAAGCCTGTTATTGCAGTAATCAGTGTATTTATTGACAGACAATAGACTGCTGAGCCCAATGCATTGATGAGTTTGAGCACTATTTCATCATTCATCAAGAAGAGAAAAACAGTCTCGTGTCAATCATTATTTACAACAAATGCAAAAAACAGCAAATGACCAACACTGTTAAAGGCCTACAGTGACGACACATCTCCATGTGCGGAATTAAGAGTAAGACTTCCCAAAATAAACACAGCTCCACCAAGGGGGCCGAGGCTCAATAGTGGATAGTGTGGAAATAGAAAGAGAAACAGTGGAGTGCAACAGATTGAATAATAGATGAACAACGAGCACTTTGATTCTGAAATAGCTCAGTCAAGAGAGAGGAGGGCGTCTCAACAGCTCTCCCAAGAGAGTCCAGTTTGGGAACCATCGTCGTTTTTGTTGGTAATCAACATTTCCATCAGCTACGTATCGGGTCTTTTACTATCGCAAAATGCCTCTTTGTACACTCACCGGCCACACAGTATTGAAGTGGAGGGTGCGCACTCTAATGAGATACAAAGCAGGGCATTATTATCTTTGAAAAGGCTGGATTTGATTGTAATGGATGTCATTATTAGATTATACATGTCTACCCAATGTTGCCTGTCAGTGTAATGAATTATGAGTGAAACAAGGAGGTCAATTATGGTCAGTTGCTTCACCAAGTGGCACAATGGAGTGGCTATTTTTACAATCCCCTAAATTGAACTTGTAAATGTAAGTAAGCTCCCCGAAACTTGGAAAAGAGAACTTAAATATGGGATGGATATCATACGTCTATCTGTTCTTTAAAGACATACTGTACGTCCTGAAACTGCAAACAATAATGGGTTCTGTCACGGTTCATTCTTCAATGAGAGGGAAGAATAATCATTCATTGTATAAACTCAAGATGTTTCCGTTTGTCACCAGAGATAACTCTTGGAAACAAAAAAAGCAATTAAGTCCTTTTGCTTTTTCTTTGTCTTTTTGAGTCACTTATTCCAAAAGATGTCAGAGAAGAAATATCTTACAGGAAGTAAAAAGCATTCAAAAACATGCATTTAAAATAGTAAGGCCCTGTCCACACAGGAACGCTGCAGAGATTTTTTTTGGGCGGGTTGAAAAACATTTGCATCCACACTGTGCCGGACTAGTAAATAGTTGCATTCACACGGGAATGGATCACTGAGTGAAAACGATGTAATACACAAGGGACACGTACGTGTGCCGCTGTGAACAGACGCAGATTGAACCATGTGACACAGAACAAAGAATGCATGTCATCTCGATTTAAGAGAAGTAGAATTACTTCTACGAGTCATTATGAAGTATAAGACAACAAAATATCAGGAGAATTTCAACAGGTGTGAGTCATGTCCGTCGAAATAATCCGATATTATGTTGCCTTGTCGTCAAAGCTCACTGCTGGTCACGTGACAGCGAAGGGGTGGCCTCGTTTTCGCGTCGGCTGTCTACACAAAAACGACAAGCCGGTGTCTTCACATTTTCCCACTACGGAAGCTGTTTTAAAAAAAATACCATTTCAGGTCACCCAGAATGCCGTTTCTGTGTGGTTGAAAGGCTGAAATGATTAAAAAAAAAAAAAAATCCGTTTTGGCCTGAAAACGTTTCCGTGTATATAAGCAACCTGCTTCTTTAGGAAAATGATGACATCACTGACCCTTCGCCGTCACGTGAGCAAAATGAGCTTTGACAACACCTTACTAAGCTGTGTGTTATCATTTTGCAGAATACAAGAGACGCTGATGAATGATGCAAAGCATTTTCTAGTGAGTATTGCACACAAATCTCTGTTTAGGCTTTCTCACTGAGCTACAAATGATCTTGCAGGTGGCACAACACAGAAACTTAGAACAGTGTTTGTTTAGCGTGTAGCGTTTGTGTGTGTACCCCCTGAGCATTTTTGTCATACCATAAGTACCCACTCACTCATACGTGTTGATAATTCTCCAAAAGTGTAAGAGTAACACAACTGTGCCACAGGTTGTCTCCCTGGGGAAAATAGTTGTACCGCACGTTTCCTTTTATTGTCTGGCTTAATATGAAATGACTAAGAATATTTACTTATCATCTTGTAAATAATTGATTAATTGTTTCCATGTACCCCTTGCAATTTTCTCGCATATCACTAGGGGTGCGCGTACCCCTGGTTAGGAATCACTGACTTAGAGGATGATGAAATGCAAACTGGTGAAAAGTAGTGAGTGGATGCAGCCCACTTTTAATTGCTGGGCCCAAAGTGAAGGGTTAACATACAAAGCGAGGGACACACTGTGCAGTAGTGGAGGATGGAAGATTTTTATGGGACTGAAACACAACATTGGAAGAAGCAGACAACTGAAAATGGACTCCAAATGCGCTCCAAATGACCACCAAGTGTGTGTGCGTGTGTGTTTTTGTGTGTCCAGCAGCTGATAAGCTGGACAAATATCAAAAGATAATCGACACACACGCAAGAAAGCTCTTTGCCGATCCGTGTCACACACCCACCAGCTTGGTTTACAATGGCTTATCTGGCTTTAGTGTGTCTCGCCTTCTCTATCTGGGACTTTCTTCCACTCTGAGTGAGGTCTTAACTCTGCAGGGGGTGTCAGTGAAATACATAATACGTAATCTTAATCATTTTTGTGGCAGACGGAGGACATGAATAAGGTATATAGTTGTTTAGACAGCTCATACTTCTATGGTGCTATGAGGGGGAAGAGATGATGTTGCAATTTCCTCCATTAATGTCTCACTAAGGCATTACAGCTGCATTGGAGGTGCTGGCATCTTTGTGCTTAGAAGAAAGTCATGCGCTCTTTATTCTAAACTAATCACCTCTTGGCCCAGGCTCCCTTCTTAATGGAACCTGAAAGTGCCATTGATTATCTTATGTAACTTTTGCAGTAATGTGAATACACAGGCCATCCTTATGATGCATGTTTTCATAGAAACATCACTGCTTGTTCAACAAATCGCAACCCGAGACTTTATACCCAAATGAATGCATTTACAAAGAAGGTCCACTTTGGCACAGATAACAGCATCCATTTCCCGTATCAGCCAGAAAACAAACAGTGGGTAATTTGTAGCCCATTAAAGGGGTTAGAAGTGAAAGAACAAGATGAAGAGACTGCACTTGAGCCTCCACAGTAGATAAATTCACGTTGATGAATGATGCAGTATCAATACAACCTATGCAATAACATATACCGTAGATGCAGTGGAACCTGCCTTTCGAAGCAATGTTTCCAATAGGAAATAATGAAAATACAAATAATCCATTCCAGGGTCAAACTGTCACCGCCATCATTAAACTGAAGTATCATTTTAACATTCCTAGTTGTCATACAAGTGGAAAAATAAGTCAACCACTGATTTCGTTAACACAATTAAGATTATGACCAATAAAAGCTATGACCTAATAAAAGTGTAATGTGAAGGTGATCATCATTGCAGATGTGACTCACCCATCTCCTAAAATCTAAACCGGTCAACAAAAATCTTATTGTTGTTTTGAATGCAAGTCTGCTTAAATTGTGTCAAACAGTCGCTAGTCCTTCTTTTCAAGATTCTCTCCTCAGTGCAATTAAAATGAACAGTAGTAGTATGAAAATGTAAAAAAGGTGTATATACAGGGAATTTAAAAATTTTAAAAAGGGCATGCATAGTACACAGTATGTACAGTACATTCAACAAGAAACGATGCAAATACTGCCAAATATAAGAAAAAAAGACAAAGACAAAGCAAAACATATGCGCAGGGTTCGCTTCTGAGGTACAGTAATCCCTCGTTTATTGTTAACTGGTTCCAGACCCGATCGTGATAAGTGAATTTCCACCAAGCAAGATTCCTTATTTATAAACTAAATATTTTTGTAGTGAGAGCACAGAAAACCTGTTCACGACCTCCTAAATATGATTTTTAGCATCATTAGAGTGTTTGAGTGGCCGAGTGATCGTAGGCGCTATGTTGTCTGGGGCTATATGCCCCTGGTAGGGTCTCCCAAGGCAAAAAGGTCCTAGGTGACGGGCCACACCAAGAGTGATTCAGAAGACCCTTAGAATAAACGCAAGATGAAGGACCACACCTCGCCCCGACGTGGGATACCGATGCTTTCTGTATATTACAGTATATACAGAAAGGCTCTGCCATCACAATTCTAAATTAACTTGGCGGTGGACAAGCTTACATATTGCTGCAGTGAATATAAACCAAATGAAATTAATAGATTGAAGTTGCGGTCCATTATGAAAACAGCCCTGTCCCCAAGGTGTTACAAGTTCGACTGAATCCAATTACTGGCTAGGCAGATGTCATCCAGAGTTACAGAATGTTCTCAACGCCCTCCATGGATCCTGCCTGAGGCCCCCCCACCACCACTCTCCTCACCACCAAAGCCACTGTAAGGGTGTGAGCTTTGATGGATGGCCTGGCTGCAACACAATGGCTAATGTTACAAGTTGTCAGCCACTCAATAGGGGGTTGGTCTCAGGTGGCTCTAGGCAGGCTGCACCATGCCACGGTAACCCTTTACTCTGAGAGTGACAGCTCTCTGGGGACTGACTGTCTCTGATTCCACAAAGGGAGAGCGCAACGGACAAGTCGGTAGCCTGTCAGTCCTAAACTTCATCCGTCATCGACTTCCGACTGAACCATAAACAGTGCAAAGTCATCCTCCAATCTGCCATGTAAGTTTATGTGTTTTGGATGATCATTTATTGATGTCGCTGGCAAGTTAGCAGAATTTTCTCAACATAAAAAAATTTTGTATTGGCATTGTATATCAGTATACTTGTACCTGCGTTCACTCAACCACACATTTTACACGTTACACAGAGTTTTGTGACTATTTCAGTGGCGAAGAAGTAGTGGGATTGACTGACTTCAAGGCAATTGAGTTTTTAATGTCGCATTAAAGACCTGAATTGGATATGGTCTGGAGTCCACTGTGAAGAAAGTGCAGAGCCAATCTTCACTCTCAGAGGTCATAACGTACCTGTTTGCGCACATTTGATTATTTTAACATAATACAATGATATGCAATGTTCCCTCATTTATTGCAGGGAATAGTTTCCCAAAATAGCCCGCAATAAGTGAAATTTGCAAAATTTATATTTTTTACAATGTCACCATACACTTTATACACTTTCCTCAGACAGGCATTAATATTTTCTCACATTTCTCTCTTGTCACTCTTGACACTCTCAAAGCTCAAATTTCATAGAATTTTAATGATCAACCTACTAGGTTGGAAACAAGAAATCATTAAGTGACTCACGCATATTTCACTCATCTGACTGTGCCTCGTCCTGGCGCCGTTCGGCTGTAGCATTTGTGTATCCTTTTTAAAACATATTGCTCCTGTCCTCGTATTTTCCTCACACGTTTAGCTTCTTCTGTTTCTTCTATTGTTAACAGTATTGGCGGTTAGCAAGCAGCTAACACGGTTAGCTAGTTTGGTTTGCCATGACCACAACAGGAGACGGCAAGGAGACTGATTGACAATGGTCTACAGCCATTCAGGACGCAGAAGACAGGCTAAAGTACAGAAGTACACTCAAATTCCCACAGTGCAATTCTTCTTAAAGGGTACGCTGTAACAGCGTTCATACCTTGTAAAATAAAAATCTGCGAAACAGCGAATCCGCGAAAGGTGAACCATGATAGGATTTGACATTAAATGTAATAAGGCAAATCTGGGTTCAACATCATATTTACTTGTAGATAACAAACATTAGAAGTTATGTTGCGCCTTGAGGGAGGAGATGATAGCACTACAGGAGGAATCTGTAACACAAATAAGGCTAAATCTAAGAGACCTGCTAACACAGGTAGGAAATGTACAATCGCAGAACAGCCTGAGAAAGAGATTCTCAGAGATCCATGATGAAGTCATAAACATTAAAGAGGAAAATAGATACCAAGGCACTACGAGATGATACCAAGGTACTACAAGATGATAATACTGTCTTGTGTGCTGGTCTTAAGGAGGTTAAAAACCCTATGGAGGAAAACAGAGCACTACACAATGATATCAAAGCAACAAATTGCCAATTTCATACAATCAAAGGAGGTGGACGTGCAAAAGTAGATATCGACACCATCGAACCGAGTTTTTCTTCCCGTATTAACTAGTGACATGGAGACCATGCAAAACTGCTTCTATAAAAATGGTACTAGAACCAATAAATGACTCTATGTGTAGTTTTTACATTGTGACATCAGATTACTGCATCTCAATGAAGTTGAGAGTACATTAAGTTTGAGACTAGGAAATCGTACATTGTGCAGTGTTCCAATACTCTCCTTCTCCTAGTTGGAGGTTGGAAATGTCCAGTTTTCTGGAATACAGCAAGAGTGTGAGTATTAACAGCAAGTCCAAAAATGACACCAAAAACATCACTATAAAGATTGGCAGACAAGTTTTTTCTATGAAATAATCTCAAAACAAAGTCACAAGTCTTTATAAAGTCTATAAAAATGTTGTGTAATCGAGATTGTAGCATTCCGACTGCATGGGGGTGGCCACAGCTGCTGCCATGTCGGGTTGGGCATCGTTTGAATTTGAACCATTCCGGTTCTGATTCGTTTCGATTTCGGGTCCAACAATTCTTGATTCCGATCTTTTAAGAGACAGGGTCATAAAAGTTTGCATGGTTTAAATGAGGGCATTAACTAGAGTTCTTTTTGGATGACATGTCTGAACTTCCCCATTAATTTTTTTAATGATATGAACTTTTTATCAACTACATGAGTACACTTTCACAAAAAATACCCATGCAAAAACATGTCCACATATGCTGTTGTTTATGGTGTTAGTGTGTGATGCTGCAGGCAACATGCACTAACCAGGGTGCAGGATATCAACAACTTGTAAAAGTTTTGTCTGTGAGCTATGAGTCTTGAGCTACCATATTAGCACGAGTATACTTTTCTGCCTCAGTGTTGGTGTAAGCAATTTTTTATGACACCGTTATTTTGTTACCACAGTAAACAGGATGTAGTGCAATGCACAGTTTAATCATGTTGGTCACGCACCCTCCTTTGCATAATATCATTGTGTTGCAAATGTTGCACTGAGCCGACTGCTCTTTTCCTTCATGAAGTTAAGCCAAACTTTGTGGGCATTTATTTTTTTGTTGTTGCTCGGCAGCTTCTGCGTTGGTGTTTACGGCTGTTTCTTCTGGTCGGCGGACAGGGCATCAAAACTAGGAATAGAAATTTGAAAATTTGAACGATCCTGGGTGAATCGGAATGTTAGTCCTGGTTCCCATCGATGCTTGAGACTCGATATGCAACCTTACTGCTGAGCATACATTTTACAAAGAAAGTCGCTGAATATCATTTAAAATAGGTTAGGCTGTTACGCCATCTTCATTTTATATTCCGGAAGTGAATTTTAAGGCAGGAAAATAGGTTGCTAACTGAGTTTTGGCAAGTTGTTGTTTTTCAACCATGTTCTTCCTACTCTTTGTGTGGTGCCCTTTTTTGATGTGTGCTCTGTGTTCTGGTTTTGTTCATCCTGCTCTCAGTGTCACTAAATAAATTAAGGTATTGTTGTTGCACACCTGCCATGTTTATTTGTTGATAAGAGTGTTTTAGCCTGTTTCTTTGAGGTGGAAAACGTCGCAAAAGAGATCTGTTGATTTGTCTTTGCCATTAGCTCTGTTCTTACAAAAAACAACAAAACATTTTAATATTAGTTGACTATGGACCAAATGTAACAAATCAGATTGTACTGTGAAAAGCCAACACATGTTATATGTACAAAATAGCCCTATATGCTAAATCCAAAGCAATCTTGCTTACTGCCCTCAACACTACTCAGAATAATGTTTTATGATCTCATTAACCTCCTACTTTGTACACCAAGAGTGGCACAAATCCTTCAAACCCAAAATCTGGAGGCAATTACAGTATAAGACAAATCTATTTAAAAGTGCATTTGGCCGCATGCCTCGTAGCTGGGTCACTGTGGTCTCCCCACACTCTCGGTAAAAGGCCGACAGACAGACAGTATGCGTATAAACAAGTAGCTTTTATCTCTCAGAGAGATGCATGGCAACAAAGAGCCCAGCTGTCCAGCCATGGTCACCCCCAACCGTCTCTTATCCCCCTCCAACGCCCCTTTTATCTTTCCTGTCACCCCACTGCATTGAAGCACAGGGGAATCACAAGGCGTGCTAAAATCGTTCTGGCCGATCTGATCTCAGCAGTGAACAGCAAGTTTTTCCATGGAACAGTAATAACATCATTCCAACCACTTGAGCTAATAATGGTAGTGTAGTAGTGCTGTATTATCATCATAACATCTGGTGTGTAACTGCTACTTTTTTCTTACACTTTGAACCCTGCGGCTTATACAGCGGTGTGGCTAATTTATGGCTATGTTCTAATCTCGTGACATCTCCTTTGCTTCAGAACTACTAATCGTTTAAATACTCTGCCGCTCGCAAGTCAGTGAGGAAAGGGTAGCTGTCTTTGGCAGGAGCCAATCATGAGCTATAAGTGAACTCACGACGAGCTTGTCAACCCATTCGAAATCGTCAGAATCAGATTGACTAATGACCTCCTTTCAAATGGGTTGACAAGCTTTATTTGACAGGAGCCAATAAAGACCTACCTGGTCCTCACGGACTCGTGCGTGCCACAATATGCCAATTTATGACGTGGACATGTGCGGCTTATAGTCCGGTGAGGCTTATGTATGTACAAATCTGTTTTTCTCTCTAAATTTAGTGGTTGCAGCTTTAACACCGGTGCGTCTTATACACCTGAAATTACGGTATGTATTTTCTTAAGTGGACCACATTGATGTACGTCATCTCAACTTTTGCCATTAACCTTCACTCTGTGTTTGTTTTGCAACTTATTGTGGACAAGAAATCCGGGGAATTTTAGCATGACCACATACTGCCACCAAAGCTTTCATAAGATCAAATATATATACACAGAATAAAACGCAATGCACTGAAATTAGAAAGAAACCTAATTGAACTAAATAGGGCCCACTACGTAAGATCCACTGATTAAAACACTTTAGAATTAAAAATTGAAAGCAGGACAGTTACTATAGAACATTTCAATCCCATTGTGCTTTGTGTATGCGCAGACATGATTTGTGGTCATGAACCTTACCTCCATTTTGTTGAGGGACACCCAGCAGTCAGACGGGAAGTCCTGCAACATGGGGACCAGGAATTGCAGGCAGCCATCCCAGTGACACAGCAGCAGCATCATAGCAATCAGATTTATGATCCTCATCACAGCACTGGCCAGGTCATAGGTCATGTGGAAGATCTGATGGAGTGCAGCAGCAACAAAGGTAAGGTAAGAATGTGTTTCACTGTGTTGGACTGCAAATAGCTAATTGTCAAGTTGAATTCAAGTTTCACACGCCAAAGTGGCAATCCACTCGGCTTTACAGTCGCTTTCAAATTACACCGCGGTTTGATAAATGAGTAAGGATGACAGGCTCCCATCAGTCCCGGATCAAACACAGCGGGATAAGACACATGACATCACGCAAGCCTGAGGGTACACACAAACACATACACACACACGTGAAGACAAACCCTGTATGCACACTTTCATATACAAAGTGATGGACAGGGACCATCATGATCCTTAACAACTGTCGTCTTAGATGTCAATCATCCACTGGACAGACACTTTAGTAAATCCACTTTCACCAGTCTGGCTTTAACTGTTTTATGGCAGTTTGCAGAGTTGGGAGACTCGAGTCAGACTCAAGTCAAAGATTTGAGGACTTGAGACTTGATTGCTTAACACTGTAAAAAGACTCAACCTACTCAATACAATCGCGTGATTTTGCTTTGCAATGCACGCAGAACAATGCGCAGATTCTCGGGGCAGTGAATCGATCGCAAGTGGACTGTTCAGGTGCAGGGACTAACAACGGGCAACACAGTAACGGGCAATAAAGGGGCTGATCAACTCAGGAGCAGCAGTCATGGAGGCGGCTAGACCAAAAATGATTCAATTTGGGTTCAAGGATTATCTTGTTGATGACGGTATTAAGAAGAGAACAGTGGTGTGCACGGTCTGCAGCTCAAAAATCAGTCACACGACCACCACAACACCCAACTTCACCTGTCACTACAAAATCCACAAAGAAAGGTAAGATCCGTGAACGTGTCTTTTAGCTGGCTGTTTTTATGTCTTCAAACACTAACATAGCTGGAGCAAGATACCTAATGTCTCATGTCTTCTCAATAAAGTGCAGTTAAAGTGTCTTTAGCTAACTTATCGGCTTATGTTTGCTATCGTGAATGCTAAAGTAGCTTATTAAACTAACGTTAGACGTTACTTCATAAATAATTAAATAAGTTGCATTGTTTTCTGATAAGGGTATCATGAGATACTCATTTCACAAGAGGCGAGACAGTTGACAAGATCGGGTGAACGAGACGAGACGAGATTTTGAACTTTGCTTTTAAGAAAAGCACAGTGAAAAAATATAACAAATATATGACAATATATTACAATTTACTAATATAATTTCTACTACGTTACACTCTTCCGCATTCTTTGCGTATGCTACTGGCCCTTCCTCCACCCACCGAGACAAAGAGTCTGTGTGAGTGACAAAAGGGCTCACTCTATTCATGCCGTTGTTCTGTGGATCAAACACGCCAAGGTGCTGAAAACAATGCACAGAGTGAACTCTCCTCCTGCCTGCCGAGGAAAACAGACACGCATGCACATGGCAATGTGCCGAGGCCGGCAAAATTATTGAGTTAATTTTCATTTATTGTGTGATTAATTAATTCATTTATTATTGTGCCAGGCCTAGAGCCCACGAGACATCTTTTTTCTGAATGAGAAATCTCACGTTTTCATCTCATGAGATCTTGTGACAGCCCTATTTTCTGATGATCACATTCATTAAGTTGTTTTTTTTAACTGAAAGTTTCTGAAAGCCATGAAGTGCAGGCCTTGTTAAGAGTCACTTATTAACATACACAATCACTCAATAATAATCATCAGATTTGTAAGTGTTTAATTTGAATATGTATAAATGCGTGAATATGTGAATTTGTGTAGCGCTGTGTTTGCTGATTTAAATGTGGAAACTGGGGCAGCTCATCTGATTTTTGTATGAGTTGACTTGCTTTATCCTCACCACAGTGACTTGGGATTTGCTTGAGACTTGAAGGTTATGACTTGAGACTTGCTTGTGACTTGCGCGAGTGACTTACTGAATTCAGCAAACATGGATGGCGTTCATCGTGAGAGTGGCCGACAGTTGCCTCACATGTAGTGGTGGAATAAGAAAATATGTTAGTGCAGCTGAGGCAGCGGTGATAATTTATGATGAGGAATGGGGATCACCACATGTACTCAACTAATAAAATGATGCTTTCACTTTTACAGGATTTTCACGTCATCTCATAAAACACAAAGTGACAAAATTGTTGTAATAGAACCATTCCGAAACAGTTTACAGGCTACAAAGGCTCCTCCTTTGAATGCTAACGTATGTTGTAACGTATTGCATCATTTCCGGTCTTCTCTTGTATTATTCTCTCTCTGGACTCCGATAATCTACTTGCTAATTTCCTTTTCATATGTGGTTACTCTCCACTGTATGCGGTTCCAGCTAGACTTCTGTTAAAGTGTACTAAGCACTTTTTCTTTTGTTTTCGCTACTTATATCATATTATATATACAACCTAGCTTAGCAGTTAGCATGGCTTCTCTGTTTTAGCTGAATTATTCCTGGTCGTCCTTCAGTGATAATGATACTTGGAGGAAATATGGCTTACTTGCTACCATGGAGGTGAGGGTTACTAGCTTAGAAGAGGGCCTTGCACTCTAGAACGACATACTTTAGCCGCATTAGCTACAGCTCTACATTACATTGACAACTTGTTGCAGCTTGTCACTCTCAGTTTTGCGAGACTTGGCTAGGTTGTGTCATCAACATGCAATATCGGGATAGAGATTCTAATTCTATTGCCCTATGGTACGCCAATTTTTTTTTCGTTTCTATTGAGGGGAAACGTTAGGACTATTCCAAGAAAATCCAAAAAAATAGGTACAAATTAAAATATGATTTTGCGATCTGGCTTGACAATTTTTTTTCCAAATGTAGTCATAAAACAATCTCTTTGTTTTTATTTGATTTTGGTAGTAAAAGTTAAATTCACTTTGACCAAACAGTAAACATCCAATTTAACCAGCCACGCCCCATATCTGCATGCAGGGGTGCTGTAAAGGGGGTAAAAGTTAGGACAATTCCAAGGGTCCATGACTGACAGGGGCCCCAGTAAATAGGTAAATAGTTTTGCTATCTGGTTGTGATTTTTTTTTCTGTTTTTTTTTTAATATAGTCAGAAGGATTAAAACAATCTCTTGTATTTGGTAGTAACAGCTAAATATCCACATTGACCAAAATTAAACTTCCATATAGACTGACCACCCCCCATAGCTACATTAAATGGTTTGGTCCGCCACTACCTCAATGCACTTCCTAGCTGCAGTGTGTTGCCTGTCAGTTGGCAGTTGTGGCAGAGCAGAGTGAAACTCTGCTGCCAGGGCCTAGTAAAATAATGTCTAGGAGTGGAAAAAGGAAAGAAAGGTGAGAGAAGAAAGGCAAACGAAGAGGGTGTCAATATGTGATATGTTTTTTTTGTAGCCTAACCAGGCTGTGTTGTGGAAATTAACTTGTTAGCTTAATGTCCACAATGAAATAAGCTAGCAGAGTGTTAGCATGTTGTGTTAGCCTACATCTCACTCCTTTTTAACAAACATTTAAACAGCACAGGTAACTGTTTAGCATGTATTATTAAATCAGTTGCATTCTGGTGTACAAACCGCTACTTTTTTCTTAAACTTTGAACCTTGTGGCTTATACAGCGGTGCGGCTTATTTCTAATCTCGTGACATCTCCTTTACTTCAGAACTAATTTACAAGCTAGCAAGCAAGCTTGCAATGACACAGGAGACATGGCACCACGGCACAAAGGAGATTGATTGACAATGGTCTACAGCCAATCAGGACACAAAAAACAATGGGCGGTGCAGACAGACCAGAGGGGGAAGAGATAGACACTCAACTTCCCACAATGCAATTCTTCTTGAAGGGCCAGGCTCGGTCTGTAACAGCGTGCATACACTGTAATAAAAAAAAAAAGAAGCACTAAAAAAAACCTGCAAATAGTCGAAAGGTGAACCGTTGTAGAGTGAGGGAACACTGTATGTACAAATATACAAACATGTCCCAGAATCAGTTTAAAATTTTTAAAACCACATTTTAAAGTTTTCCCATAAGGCATTGCATCTGAGCAACGCATTCATTGGGGCGCTGCCATGACGTCAGCTTTCCTCTTTTTGCTTTGGCCTCTGGGTCCTCTGACTCCCTCTGGTGGACAGGAGCAGCATTGCAGCACCACTTTCTATGCTCTTCCAATGAATTGGTTTTCTCAAACAAAATGCAATATGGGAACACTTTAAAATGTTTTTTATGGAAAACTCGTATTGATACATGTTTATATATTTCTGAGGTATAACATTTGAGTATTAGTTGCTGAGTGATGAGTTTAATGTTGTTTGTAAGTTGAAACCATGAGTCAAACTGTTATATTGATTAATGACCTCCTGCAATGTCCAATGGGTTGACATGCTCGTTGCTTTTGATAGACTGCTGTCAAATAAAGAGCTCATGGACCTGTGCGTGCCACAATATGCCACTTTATGTGGCTTATAAACCGGAATTTATGGTATGTAAAGCTCTTGTTGGGTCAGTTAAGGTTCTCGAGATGTGGTGACAACAGCATCCTCGGTGGGGGCCCAAGGTGATTTTTTTTTCATGGGCCCCAGAATTCCTGGCCGCGCCTCTGTCTGCATTAAATGGTTTGGTCCTGCTTTCGAGTACAGACCGGTGACGGTGCTTCGTAGCAGCCAATCTTGTCTATTACTAAAATAAAATCCGGTTTTCAAAAAGGAAAGTGAGAATGGAGAGGGAAGAAAGTAGTAAGGAGTAGATAGATATAGACTGGATAGTACCAGTAGGGCTGCATTGAAAAAGGGAATCGCCCAGCATTTAAAAACAAAAGTACATGTTCTGTTTTGACTTCAGAAGGAAAGGAATTTGTCCCTTATTACCGTGACAATCAAAAATAATCTGTAAAATGCCAATGGCATTAATGAAGTACAGGGTGCTTTACATGAAATTTTACGTCACACTTCTTTTCCGCACTGTCATGGACAACCAGCATCATCCAATGCCGTTTCAGTGGCAGATTACTATCACTGCCCTGCTCCACTGATAGATTGAGCAGATCATTCCTCCCCCATGCTATGCGACTTTTCACACAATCGAGGGGGAGCGATAAAAACACACACAGGACTGGACTTAACTTATTATGTATTATTATTACTTATTTTGTATTATTGAAATGTAAGTAATCTGTTACACATGTATTTATTATAATTCAATTTTCTTATTTTTCTGAACTCTCTGTTGCTTTATTTTATTTTTAAGTGATTACGTTTATTACGACACTGTGCAGAGCTGCTGGAAACGTGAATTTCTCTTAGAGATAAATAAAGTATGACTATCTATTACCAAAAATGAAATTCAATTACATTGCAAAAAAAACCCGACAGTGGCGCAATACTATACGCACTTGCGTAGGAGGGCAAAGTACCAGAGTTTGACAAGTTACTTTTTTTAGTCTGTTATTTTGTTCAAAAAATAAATTATTGAACAATTTGTTTCCCATATATTCATATTACTCTAAAACATGCATCTAACTAAATTCAGGTTGCAGTCACATAGTATCAAAATAGCTTTTAAGGGTCAGTTAAGTCTCAAATGTTATACCTCTCTACAGTGACCACAGCTGCCCAGGGGGGATTTCTTTTCATTGGGCCTAGAATTCCTGGTGGCACCCCTGCCTACCGTATATCATTTATATCGCACAACCCTAATACAACTTCAATGCAAGGCTGTGTATTTTATTATTATCAGCTGTTTAAGCGGAAGGTGCATCCAATTTATTTATTGAATTGTCATATTTGGAGGTGTTTGAAATCGCCACATAAAATCGCTAATCCTAATCGCTAGCATGTACAGTATATAGGCTTTTCAATGTATATTAGCATCGAGCTAAACACATTAAATGCTTTTCGTTTATGTTGAATGTTACAGACACATGCTTTATTTCTGTATGTTCAGTTTTACAGTGCTTCAATGTCAAAGCTCTGAAAATGAACTCAACTTTTCTTTATTGAGAACATGTTACTTGTCTGCTGAGCTAACGAGTAGAAACCAAACATTAGCAGGAGCAAAATAGAAAACGTTTACAGATACTTTTTGTTGAAATCATTTTGAGTTTTCGGATGAAAACGTATTGGTCCTGAAATTTTAGTTGAACTTGTTTTGTGTTTGCACACCGTGCTATTTTGCATTTTATTTAACCTCAACTTCAAACTGCATTGCCCTGTCATATTTGAGAACTTTGAGTTGAAAAGTTTCTGCAATTTGAGTCTTTCCTTGTGATGGCGGGCCCTGCATGTGACAGGACCACAGTGTGTTTTATAAGAACAGAATCTTCTATATGACAGCGCTCTAGTGTTTTTAACTATCTGCTGCAAAAATGTTTGTCACGCCCAAGTTTTGAACTGAACTCACGGTCCGGTCTGACGTCATCCCACGGGCTGCCAGTTGGATAGCCCTGCTATCCTGTGTCATGTGTGAGTGAAGAAATGAAATAAGTGATATGGGACATCCATGATGGAGGGGAGATGACACTCATTCAACCCCCATCTCCACTCTCATTCTCCATGCATGCCAAGTATCACTTCCCATCATTCACCACTGTGTCGGCGTGTGTGTGTGTGTGTGTGTGCATCACATCATATCTTCAGAAATCCAATTATCCAAAGGTCAAGTGTGCAGTTGAGGCCCGCTGCACTGCTTAGCACTGCAAAATGCCAACACCATGCTGCCAATTGTGGCACAAACGCAAAGTCAAATGATCTCCTGACATTGCTGGATCCTGCTCTCCTTAGGAGTCTGGGCGGTGCCAACAAAGTGCATCCTGCTTTAAAATGACCAATCAGTGACATATAATCATAGACAATGGCCCCTTAGCAGTGCACATTATCCCCACCCTCTACCAAACCTGCGTCTTAATTGATTAACTGTGTTTGCCCTGATAATAGGCTGCTTATTAGACCGCCTGATGCTGCCTGTGGGACTTCCAGGACAGACAGGGAGAGACACAGAGGGGTGGGCGCAAGAGGAGTTTGTGAGACAAAAACAGTAATTAGAATGCAAAGTTTGTTAAGGCTCAAACATCCTATTGACATTATGCAGCTTTCGCCAGGCTGCAGATGTCAACATACTGAGCCCGCAAGTGCTCAAAACAAATTTGTGACCTTTTGACACCGACTTCTTTTAAAACTGTGCGTCCTTTTTCTATACCGCTTGTCGTCATTAGGGTCACTGGTGAGCTTTGAGTGAGAGCCGGGGCACACCGTGGACTGGTCATCAGTCAATCACAGGGCACACATAGACAAACATTGACATTGAATTTACAGTCTCCAATTAGCCGAACAAGCATGTTCTTGAGAGGATGCCGGAGTACCCAGAGAAAACCCACGGTTCGAACCCGGATCTCCTGACTGTAAAGCAGAAATGTGAACCACATACTCTGTTGCTCTGTTAAACTAATGAAACTAATACTTATAAACATACCTCTTCCCATTGGTGAATGTAGCGTATTAATCTGGAGAGCCTCAACAGCCTCAGAAGACTCAGGATCTTGGTGAAGCGGACAATCCTCAGGGCTCGAGCTGTCTTGTACACCTCAGAATCCATCCCTTTCTCCACTATGAGGAATATGTAATCCACTGGAATGGATGAGATGAAGTCCACTATGAACCACGTCTTTAAATACTTTTTCTTAATGGTTTTAGGGTCCAAAATGATGTCAGAGTTGTCCTCAATGATGATTCCTGTGCGGAAGTTGAGCACCAGGTCCATGAGGAAAAAAGTGTCTGAGATCACGTTGAAGATGATCCAGGGCGTGGTGGTCTCTTCCTTAAAGAAGGTGATGCCCACTGGGATGATGATCAGGTTTCCCACCATAAACAGCAGCATTGTGAAATCCCAGTAGAACCTAGCAAGGTGTGTGTGTGGTGTACATGAGATATGTTTATGTGGGTTACAGCAGGAAGGGGAAAAGGTGGAAAAACAGACAAAACTAGTCAGTGAAGAGACGAAAAGGCACATGAGAAAGACAAACACACACTACACTTTGATATATATTCTGCTTCATGCACCTGAATCATTGCCACTTCATGGGAGATTTGCATGCATGGCTGCAGAGACTTTCATGCAAGTGGTGACGTAGTAAAAGTATAGTGAGGTTTGAGGCCCGTCACGGCAGTCTCTGCAGGACAGGTGCAGCGCTGAGTCACTACACTGTCACTTATGCAACAAGCTTCGACTCCTGTGCTCCATTGCAAAAAGCGCCCAGCATGGCGACCATGCGCATAAGGCTACTTTGTATGTTTACCATGCATGCATTAGCATCACAATGAGAGTAAGGGCAGCTCTGTGTGGGAGTGGAGGTCTCTACAGTAGCCTGTGGTTCTACAGCTATGTTTAACTCAAGTTTTCGCCTTTAAGTGGTGTATTGACACAAATGGGCCAGACATTAACGGCTGATGTGTGAGGGTTTAGGAGGTTCGAGGGGCAGGGGGGGATGGGGAGCTGTCCGTTGTCTGCGGTGCTGAAAGCCACACAGCCACGATATGAGACGTTTCCTCAACTATTGAGCGACCGATAGGTCAAGTAGCAAAGACGGTGCGATGGCGTTATTGTTCTCTCGGCATGGAAATGTGTTTGTCAACATTTCTGGTGCTCGTTTGAGCTCCAGTAAACAGATTAGGATGCAGGATCCGGGCGGATATGTCTCCAGTGAGCATGCTTTTGGCTCAAGGTGACATTCCATTACTGAGTGCATAGCACACACACACGCATGCACACATACTGTACATATATGTATTGTATATATATGTATTTTACATACATACTGTAAATATGGCATGTGTGTATACACATACATATACATACACACACATGCACATAGTCATTGAAAAAATGATTAGACCACCCTTGTTCTTCAGTTTAATCAATCCATTTTAATTCCTGGTACAACTAAAGGTGCATTTGTTTGGACAAATATAATGATGATAACAAATATAGCTTATAAGAGTTTAATTTAGCAGATATCTAGCAACTTCCATGGTTTTCTTATTAATAACCAAAATCACTTAAGTTCTTACATGAATAGCTATAGCATTGTACTTCCAAAAAAATTAACTCTTATGAACTATTTTTGTTGTCGTTGTCATATTTGTCCAAACAAAGGTATCTTTAGTTGTATCAGGCATTTAATGCACAAGAAACTGAAGAAACAAGGGTGGTCTATTAATTTTTTCCATGACTACGGTATAAACATACACACACTGTACACAACCTCTATCCTGCTAGTTATTTTTAAGCAAGGCATTGCCTCCAATTATAATATTTTGATGCATTTTTGATGAGCAGGGATTGGAGCTATGCCCTCTTTGTTGCATATGAGCAAGGAGTGCATCATGTGTTAGCAGGCCATCCCAGACGTACTACTGTACAAACAAACTAGTGGGGCTTCAGATTACAACTGTGTCTTAGGTCCATTTGACTGACAACAGGTTGTTTAAGGGATTTGTGGCAGCATGTTCCAATGAATGGGATCAATAATAAATCATGAAGGAGGAAATCAGCGGATGTAGTAAGCATGCATGTGTGCTCATGGGGGTCGGCGTGGTCTCCCACTATGATGTTGTGAGGACCCACACAATGAAGAGCCCTCTCATGTTGACCCCGATCTTACCTGAAATCACTGTAAGGGTGGATAATCCAATTTCCAGCGGATTTGACCCTCTCCTGTTCTCTCTCCACAGCCTTTTGGCTGCCATACATGCGCAAGGAGAATTTGTTAACTCCTGGTTGCAGCATACTGCTGAATTGCCTCTGCATGAAACTGGCCTGGCTGCCTCGGGGTTCTACATCCTCGGCGGGCACAATTGGGGGTCCATCCTCTGGCTTCTGGAAAGTGACAGAGTTCCTGGGCTGCGGGGTCTGGCTCGGTCCGTGCAGGGACGACGAGGCTTTCCGGCTGGGTGCGTTTGAGAAGGACACCTTTGGGTCCTTTTTCTCGGGGACCCCACTCGATCCGGGGGTAGCGCCTGGGTTGACGCTCTCACCTCCGTGCCCCCCGGCTAGGGACCCGCCTGGTGTGATGGAGCCGTCCATGCTGGCGGTGCTCGAGTTACAAGCTCCGCGCTTGGTGCTCCCTCCGTCCTCGGCCCTCGTCGACCCGCCAGTCTGCTTCTCCTGCTTGGAGATGATCGAACGCAGGCTCCCGGTGCCCGAGTCCCTCCTGCATTCGCCGTTTTTGTTGCATTTCATGCTGGAAATTGGAGCGACGCTGTTGCCACCATCACCAGTTGTCGCGTCCGCAGTGTCTATCGCGACGGCCGGTTCCGACGCCTCCGCCCCAGATGCTCTGCTGCTTTCGCCGTGCTGGGCAGCATCGCCCGAATGAGGTCCGCGGGTCTCCGTGGCTCCGGAGGTAGCAGTGGGCAGTGAGGCAGCAAGCGTGTCCTCTGCGTGAGGAAGGCAGGGCTCCTTGTTGGAGTGCCTCCTGGAAGCCGAGGACGCGGCTCCCCCTCCTGGCGTAAAGTTTTTCATCCCAATGCTGCCACCTCCTCTTCCCCCTCCACCTCCGCCTGTGCCGCTCCACCCGGCTCGACGCAAACGCGAATGCGGAAACATGCACTCCTCTTCCCCGCCCTCCGCCTCATCCTTCTCCTTGGCGCTCAGATGGGCAGTGTCCGGACAGATTTGACCGCTTTGGCTTCCAGCGCATTTGGCGGCATTGTGTGCACCGCCACTGGGGCACACCGCCTTCTTCTTCACGGTGGCACCAGACGCAGGTGACACTTCATTCCTGTCCATGACATTGAGCATTTCTGATTTTTACCCCCCTCGATGTATTCTTTGTGGAAAAGCAGCACATGCATTGGGGAGATGGAAAGAAGGCAAGGGGGGAGAGGAGAGAAAGCAGAGGGAGGGGTGGACGTGACTTCTTTGCAAACTATATCTGCTCTTAGACTTTCATCACTCATCGTGAAAGACACGTTTTAAATCATCCCACTAATTGAGCACTTTAACTACGTCTTATTTATATGGATTAATTACATTAAGCACCTCCTAATCAGATCAATCCATCCAACCTAACGTGCATCCTTACCTAACGTGTAGAATCCATCAGCCTTATACAATCACACATGCGTGCATGCTGCCTATTACAATGCAACATCATTTTTTGGCAACATTTTTGTGCAAAGTAAGACCTTGTCATGTATTTAAAGGTTGTTTTCAATGACATCTCTATGACCTACATAGACTGCTTAGCACCATCTTGTGGTGTAAAAAGGGAACACTGCTGGGGTGCCATCGCACCTTTCAGGTATTTTTAAACTCTGACCTCTAACCCATTTGGCCAAGGAAAAATGTACATCCACCTCTGAGTCCAATAAGTAGGCATATGGGATGCGATGGGATAGTATATGGGATACGTTTGTACTTCTAGTTCAGTGTAAATAAAACTGCCTGCAAAAGTTATACATACAAAACCAATGTAAATAGGCACAGTATAATAATGCAATTTACATATTGTACATACAAAAGGATGTATATGGAGCCTCACTGAAGTCCTGCTATGCAGTGTGCTCTTTACAGGTAAAGAAAGAGCAAACCCTGATATTAAGAGTTTACCTTTTTAAAATGAATGCCAAGAGAATGCATGACTGATGCAGTCTGTACACTTCCTCTGTCAGCTTGTTCTAAGCAAACATTAACCGTCTGAAATGAAAAGCAGTGTTAAATTGAGCATCTGTACATAACAAAAATATGCACACAAGACAGCTTATGTAAGTGACGAGTTCAGCAAAATGAAGTGTGCTATTTAAAGACAATACATCAGGGGTTAGCAACACGGTGCCCATGGGCACCAGGTCGCCCCTAAGGACCACATGAGGGCGAACCTGTTCTAAAAATAGCTCAAATAGCGCCACTTACTAGTAGGCTGTATCCATTTTTTTGGTTGCTATTCTTGTTTAAATCACACTTACATGTAAACTGGTAATGACGATAAATATTTAAAAAACATTTTTAAATGTTTACTATAAATGAATTCTGACCTACTATAGTTCAAAGGTCAGTATTGTGCGCATGACCAAAACGTAGCGTTTGTGGAGATCATACAAACATGGTGGGAACAAGCTAGCGGGCGCAGCGAAAATGAGGTGACTGACCCTCAAAAAGATGGCAGAAAAAAATCAAGAAAACATACTTTTCATGAGCGATAGAGGTTTTTTTTAAATGGCACAATGTGGAGAGACGTTTCACAACGAGTCACTCGAGCTAACTACCCACAGGGAAGCTCAATAGGAGCAGAGAGAGCCCGCGAGTTAAAGGCAGCGTTGTGCAAAAAAACAATCTTTTTTTTCCACGAGACCGGTTAAAACAGCCCAAAAGCATCCGATGCCTCATTTAGAGCTACGCAACTCTTGATTAAGAAAAAGAAGGCCTTTTCAGACGGTGAAGTTGTCAAAGAAGCAATGATGGTCTAAAACTGTACTTGAAGACGAGAATGGAACCTATGTAATCTCCACTCTCTCCGGTGCTGGGGGGAACTACAGGTGTTAGGAGAGTGTCGTCAATGTTTTACATGATTTATTATTTGTACAACAGTAGCGAGTAGGGAAAATGGGACATTGTGATTTCCTATAACTGCTGTAGAAGTGATCATTTGAAAATATTCAATTTGAAAAATACTTGCACTTGGAGAAAATATAGAAATAAAGTGTTGCATTTTGATATTTATCAGTTTCTTTTCTTATTCAATCATTGTTGATATTTATTGTGAGAAATCATTAACATGGTCAGTGTCTTCACATAGATGAAGATCATTCATTATAATTATATTAATATAATTCATATAATCATATAATTAAAGGTTGGCTATTTCAGAAGTGTGTATCAAACTGGTAGCCCTTCACATTAATCGGTACCTAAGAAGTAGCTCCTGCAATACACTGCAATACATTGATGGCCTTATCAGTGTGGCGCCAACAAAACACAACACACCAGTACAAGGACAATCACATTATCTGCATGATTAAAAGCAAAATTAAAATGAACATCAATATGTATCAGTTAATACCTGACATTTTAGGGACTGTTCACTGTAAAATTAAAGCTACACTTGCATAGTGAAAGACAAGATATTGGTCCTATTTATTTGTTGCACAATACTGGACTTGAAACTGCAAATGAATTATTTGATACTTATTGTGTGTGCAAAAAAAAAAAAAACTGCATACACTGAGTAAACAAAATACTCTTGACCAGCTTCATAGAAGTAAGAATATTACATGTTCTTTGCCAAGTTTTATTGTTGTCCATACTTGTGGTCTAAGATTAATAAATAGTAAGATTGTGAAAAAAAAATTTAACACTACAATTACAAATGCAGCATAAACCTCCTAAACTCATCATCCAAATTGCACCAGACACACATGAAGAACTAATTAAATGACTACAAAAAATCAGTTCAACCAACACGCTCACAAAAATATAAAATACTGTGCAAATTTTAAAAACAAGTGCAAATAAAAGTCAGAAGCATATACAAAATTGGATACATTTGCTGTGCAGTGGTTCAGCATTCATGAGATATGAACTAGATATCTACGCATCTGCACCACCACAGGCGACGTTTAAAAAGAGCATTTTGACTTTTAAATAGAAAATGTGTCCTCCTAACCTTGTGGCGGATCCTACTTTTATTGTTGTGGATCCTCCAGTGGTACCTTGTGTATAAGTGTCCTCAGTTCAACTGCAGCAGCTGGAAGAGGAGGAGATGGACCCAGCAGCAGGTCAGGAATGAGGACTAAGAAGTCTGCAAGGAGCTCTCATGCGTCCCTTAGAATTAAGACTGGCAGCTGTGCATGTGCCCACTGTAGAAAACACTTATGAGTCTCATTGCAATGTTTCCAGATATGGAGTTTAGGTGGGAATCTATGAATTGTTAGTGGCATTCTCATTGGTAGATGAGGCAGAAGAGGAAGAGGACGACGAAGAGGGAGAGAAGTTCATCCCTGATAAACCTGGTGGGTTTGTGGCTGTGTTCAGCCCATTAAGACTCTTCCTGCACACGGGGCACGTATCATGCTAAAGACAAGGGAAATAAAAACAAAGTTTTAAAGATGGAGATAGCATATATCTAGATTTATGCAACTGAAACTGATTTATGCCATTCTGTACTTGACTAATATTACTCTCGCATGGGAAATACACTCGCTCAGCACTCTGCACAATCTATTATGAGAGCTGTTGCAAAAATTCTGCCATCACAAAGATATTTGATTGTTTATTATTGTGGCTATACAACTGCACTGCATCATACTGATATCTTTCTGGAACATACTGTAGGTACATCTAAAAACAAACAAACAAACAAACAAAAAAAAACAACATGAAAATGTTCAATATTTCATTCATATTTCATTTCAGAAAGTCACATTCACGGTTGATAGAAAACCAGAAAACTGTAACGGTACACATAACTGCCAGGTCGCTACAGTATCTTTGAGCATGTTAAAGGATCTGCTCCAATAAAAAATAATTAGTATTGAGGTGGAAAGGTTTTTTTTTTATTACTTTTTATTTTTCATTATCTTTTATTATTTTACTACTGTTTCATTTATCCTTGTATTTAGTTTTTATTACTGTGGCGGTCATCGCTCAGAAGATAGAGCAGGTAGTACAGAACCCTGCTTCCTCCATCCCAGTCACCGTTGTTGTGCCCTTGGGCAAGACACTTCAGCAACCTTTCCTTTAGTGCTATGAATGAATGTTTGGTGGTGTTCGGAGAGGCCAAAAGGTGCAAATTGGCAGCCACATTTCTGTTAAGTCTACCCCTGGGCAGTCATAGCTATTCGGAGTGCAACGGTGTGGCATCCTTACAGTTTGGTATGTACCTCGGTACTGAGGTCACGGTGCGGTACGTACCTAGGTAAAGCAAAGGAACAAAATCCAAAAGAGAACTGCTAAGCTTTTGTGTTAAATGAGTTTTAGTAGAGTTCCTTACATTAAGTGCAGCTTTAACAGCCGCAGCGTGTAGCACCATCTACTGTTACACAATGGCAGCACAGTGCTTTCATCTTATGCACTCATCTTTGTCCGTTCATGTACTTCACGGGAGGTGAAGTGGTCAAAAACAGGAGATGGGGGCCCAGCGGGACCCCTGAGAAAATCTGCCTGAAGGACCCGGTGTGCATGCTCAGTTGCCTCAACGCATCACTGACACAGACGGGCAGGGCACCTCCACTGCACAAGGCCAGGCAGCAGAAGCGGGAAGCCAAAGAGCGGCTGTTGACACCTAGCTCTCCGCTTCCATGTTAAATGCCTCGCCTGAACTGTCCCTCATTTGACATATACAGGAAATGGGATGTTACGGCTTGGGGAGGGCTTTTTGCCAGCCTGAGTGCACCCGCACATGCGTATACGCAGCTCAAAATGTGTTTTATACCGTGTACCGGGTTGCATCCCCCGTGGCTACAGATGTAGATTACCACCACCAGTGTGCGACTCTGGAGTAAATGAATAATGGGTTCACTGTGAAGCACTTTGGGTATCTGGAAAGGCGCTATATAAATTTAATCCATTATTATTATTATTGTTGTTGTTGTGATTATGATTGTTATTGTTTTTTATGTCTTTCATGTGTTCTGTGTACAGTGTGAGGGACTTAGGAGTTAATTTAGGTATAATTTAGGTACAAGATCCGATTTACACTAGGACCACCCGGATATAGATTAATTCAATAAGAGTGAAATATTTCAAGGCTTTATTTCTTGCAAGTTTGATGATTATGGCTTATAGATCATGAAACCCCACCCCAATTTTGGAAGGTCATGGTGTCACACCTTTATCGGCAAATTAACTCCAAACACCTGCAAAGGTTTCCTGAGCATTTATATGGCCTCTCGGTGTGGGTCAATAGCCGACACAACTGACATTCTCAAGTCACAAAAAGGACATTGCTGAATAAGCTGGTTGTTCACACAGGGTGCTGTATCCAATATATTCATAGAAAGTTGAGTGGAAGGAAATGGTGTACCAGCAAAAGGGATAAGAGCAGCCTTCAAAGGTTGTCAAAAAATCCATTCAAGAATTTGGGGGAGCTTCACAAGGAGTGAACTGAGGCTGGAGTCAGCATATCAAGAGCCTACGCAGACAAATCCTAGACATGGGTTACAGATGCTCAGTGGCCCAAAGTCCTCTTTTCGGGTGAAAGTAAATTTTGCATGCCATTTGGAAATCTAGGTCCCTGAGTCGAGAGGAAGAGTGGAGAGGGACAGAATCCACATTGCTTGAAGGCCGGTCTGAAGTTTCCACCATCAGTGATGATCATCTGCTGGTGTTGGCACACGGTTTTCTGAAATCCACACTCAACCCTGCCATCTACCAGGGCATTTTAGCAAACTTCATGTTTCCTTCGGATGACAATCTTCGTGTAGATGCTGATTTCATTTTCCAGCAGGACTTGTCACCTGCCCACACTGCCAAAAATAGCAAAAGCTGGTTCATTGACCATGGAAACATTTGCCGTGTATCGGGGTGATCAGACTTTAGCGTCTGGTAAACACAGAGGTGGCGGCGTCTGTGTCTACGTAAACAAACGGTGGTGCATAGACGTACAGATGATGGAAAAGCACTGCTCGCAGGACATTGAGCTGCTTATGGTAAAATGCAGACCTTTTTATTTGCCTCGTGAGTTTAGCACTGTGTATTTAACTGCTGTTTACATTCCACCACGAGCTAACACCGCTAACGCACTGGGCCTCCTGCATGACATCATTGATAAACACAAGACCAAACATCCGGACGCTGTATTCATTATATCTGGCGATTTCAACCACTGCAACCTCAGGACTGTTTTCCCCAAATATTACCAGCATGTAAGCTTTCCCACAAGAGAAAATAGCATCCTTGACCAAGTCTACAGAAACATAAAAGGTGCTTTGAAGGCTGTTCCAAGACCTTTACTATGCATTTGACAATAAAACTCTTGAATCTTGAATGGTGTCACTGTGCTTAACAAACTCACTCTCTTCAACGCGAGAGTTGTTTATTGACAGTCCATACTATAAACAACTGGGAAGTGACGCTTCCTGTGCAGGCTCCCCACACCATGACATAGCAGTCCGGGCACAGGAAGGGGGAACTACCGCTGTAGCTACAGAGCCAAATAGCCAACGCCCCATGTGAAAGTAACTTCATGTCTGCATGGTGGTGTTGCGTTTTCTTCTTCTTGCGGGTGGCATGAGTCGAGTGGCAACCAGCTTTGAGGCGCATTACCGCACCTACCATGTTGAGTGTGGAGTGTGGCCCAAGGTTACGAACGTGGTACGGCAACCGGATCAGTCCGATCTCGTGGCGGAAGCCGATATTATCCGATCATCAAAATACAGCGAATCGATCCTAAAGATCAGATGGGGACATCCCTATTGAGTACTGTCAAGAGGAAGATGAGACACACCAGACCCAACAATGTAGGGCACCAGAAGGCCCCTGTATACAGGGTGATTGAAAAGTAACTCCCCATTTTTGAAAATACTTCTCATTTATTGCTATTATCATTATATTTTTTTCAATTTTTTTTTTAGAAAGGTTCCATGATGTATGGGAATTAAATGTATTTTCGTTTCAGATCAATTACTTTGTTTGACATTTGGAAGCCCTACAAACATTACCTTTGAAAAAATGCAAAACCGGCCCAAGGTAACATGCTGTGGAATGACTTTGGCTTGAGAAGCTGGTGGTGAATGCACCTATATCAAATTGTAACTAAAACTCCATGCGACACACTGTCTTATAATCATTTACTGTAAGAATTATAGTTCAGAAATAAATTACAAGTACTTAAAGGAAAACAGCAGTTTTTTTTTTATTTTGGAATCAACCACAATCCTTACATGAGACATGAACACAAGTCTCTCTTTTCTGTGCGTTCTAAAAGATATAAAAACAGATAAAAAGAGGCAGCTAAGAATGCATGTAATGGGACGCCCATAAAGCCTTCTGAAAAAAAACTCCAAAAACCGGCAACAAGGCTCCATTTACATAATGTGACCTGCATATTAACCAAACTACAGCGACATTTTTATTATCATTGCTATTAACATTGTTATGCCGAAGAACTACGTTACTTCCGTAGTGACACCTCGCCACACCACACCGGCTAGCAGCTAGCTTCACCACACACTCACTCACAGCAACGCCTCAGGCCACTACCGAAAGGTAACACTACATATTGGAGCTGCCGCCACTGCTGCTGTGGTTTTGTTTTGAGTTTGTAAACGTTAACATTAGGTGTAGCGTTCATTTCTATGTTGCTATGTAAAATCATTGCGCCCAGGAAGGAAGTTCCGGTAAAGCTTAAAATGACCAAAATACAGCAAAATACTGTAACTATTACATGTTATCATGAACGTACCTGCTATACATGGTCACAGCATGTATACAAAACCATAAAACATTGTTGCAGGTATTTTAAAAACAAGCTTTATAGGCAGAATGTTTGTGTCCATTACCTGTATTAATGAGCTGCCTCTTTTTAGCTCTTTTTACATCATTATAATGCACAGAAAAGAGAAAGATGTGTGTTCATGTCTCACATAAGGATTGTGGATGATGGGCTGATAGCCTGTAGGCCACCCCGCTTTGATGTAGTAATTCATCCAAAAGGAGACCCAACCAAGTAGGAGCAAGTACATTGATCTTATGTAATATTGTAATTTTCCAAGACACTGAATTTTTTTTCATGATCTGTAAGCCATAATCATAAAAAGAAATAAAGTCCATTTCATGTATAGGTTTCACTTTATTAAATGAGTGACAAAAATTATTAAACGTTTTGATGATGTTGTCATTTTTGTAGATGTACCTGCTGCCTAATAAAGTGTCTAGTGAGTGTGGGTGTACATACCTGTTCCAGCCATGGTACTATACAGTCATTGTGAAACAAATGATTGCATGGCAGCTGTCTGACCCTTTCCCCGACACTGTAGTCTTCTTTGCACACAGGACACTCTAAACCAGCACCTGCACAAGCAAAACACACACATAACGCTGTAAAGTCAATCTAAACTAGATGCCCAGCATTATAAAACATACAAGTTCTGAAATTTGGATTTGGTAGATTATTATATAACAGGGCATCTTGCCATTTATTTTAGCAAATACAGGCGGAAATCCTGTTTATTTTCATTTTAAATTATGCCCCATTTGTAACGAACATGCATTTGTGAAATGAGCAGCAGAAATGAGTAGGTGTCAGATGGTTACTGCTTAAGCCAAATATTATTCTATTTTTTACTGACTTGTCATCATTGAAAGCAATCTCAATGGAGTGCAATATCTTCACAAGATTCTGCAACCTACCCATGGTAGTCCCATATCTCCATGAGTGATCGCCCCACAGTGTGGTGTTTCAGAAACAACTTCGAAGGAGAAAGAATGGAGTGGCCTGCCAAGAGTCCTGACCTCAACCCAACTGAACACTTGCTGCTCACTCAAGTCGTGCTTCACGTCACTTGCTTCACTCCGCTACTGTTCATGCTAGTGACCAACAGAGCTCCATAATAATAGTATGTGTCCATGTGATTACACCACAAGGAGGCGCCTGGCTGTTGTGCTAGTGTGTGGTTCTTCCACAATTAAAAGAATAAACTGCAATTACCATTATTTACAAAGCATAACAGAGGTTTAAGGGTGGTTCAAGGAAAATGATTTGGGTAACGACTTGTGTCCACAATTATTTTTAGACAATGACCTTTATTTTTTTTTTTAATGCCTTTACACACCACCAAAAACGATTACATTTCAATCGATGTCATTGAAAGGTAGACATTTAGCTTAATTTTTGAATTTCACAAAATTAGGGCATTTTTCATTTAGGAATGACAGCTATTTTGTAGAGAGAACTGAAAAAAATATTTTCATCATGTGATTTTATATGTACTGTATATACGTATGTGTCAATTGTCGAAATACTTTTGAGCCCCTGACAATGGAGGTTCTCTGCATAAAACGGCTGGACCTAACTTTCCAGTGTAAGTGTGGATAGGTGTCATTCCAGCTTCATCAGTCCATGTCAAAAGGCTAAATACACAGTTATTATCAAAAGTTTAATGGAGGCCAACACTTACCCACATGTTCCTCTGTGACGGAGATGGTGGGCAAACTTTTTATCCTTTCTGTATCTGCAGGAGGAGGACCCGTGTTTTCAAACTGATTCAGTAGCTACAAGAGAAGAGTGAGACGTGCCAGAACCTTAGAGATATTTGTGTGCATGTATTTTTAACTGTGTTTAATTTGTGACATAAGCTGACTGGTGCATGCTTGGCTTGGTTGTTATTTTAGTCTATTCATGTCATTCTTGGCAGCCATTTCTACCTGCGTTACGATGGCATCCAGGCCATTGGCACCCCAGGCATAGTCCATTGGGTTAGAATGAAGCATACCCCTGCAACAGGTATCCAGGTATTCAGTAAGAATTCAGTAAGAATTTACATAGGAAGTGAATCAAACAAGCTACTTATACTCACCATGGTGCCATTCCAATATTCGGTATGGCTGTTGGTGCTATGATTCCATTAACTAGCTGCTGGATAATTCTGTATTATAGTATAAAAAAATTTAAAAAAAAAAAAACACACGTCAATGTCACTACACAATCTGTTTAAACAGACATATTTGAAAATGGATTAGATTTTAGATAGATCATAGATTGTAATAGATAAAAAAAAAATCACAATAATCAATAAATTGATTAACCGAACGATCAATAAAAACTAAGTTGATAATTTTGCCGGTTTCGATAAATTGACATGTGCATGCAAGCGAGTTTGTTTACCTCGTCTCTCTCTCCATCTCTCTGTCTTTACCTTGTCTCTACGACACAGGCTGGATGACAAGAGGGTTCACTCTGCAGCTGTCTCTGCACGTTGGTGCTAGCCTTGTTGCCTTGTTAGCCTTGTGAGCAAGCATACGCTAACATGAATGAAGACACAAAAGCTTTTTTAAGGACAATACCAGAGCCCCAGTGTGGGAATATTTGCTGGTCGATAATTGTGCTCCAACTTATCGTCGATATTCTGTCTGCATTTTTTAGACCATTTTTTCCATTAATCATATGGCATAATATATGCCGATGTGTCTGTATCGCTGCTTCCCTCAGCTCACTGTGATCGGCTTTATCTTTGTTTTATCGTTTGTTGTGAGGACGCTTACCTGGCTGACGTGCCAAAGTTCCTGCTGTGGGAGGAGACGTTTCTTCCCAAGAAAACAAACGCAGGGGTGGCAGACTTGTGAAGCTCAAAGCCTGGCTGGCACTTTCTCCCGAGGTGGTGCGGTTCCCACATCATGTTCCACAGGACTACGAAGATTGTTTTTGCTGCTTCGTCTCTCGGCGCAAGTTGGTCATGTTTCCTTTTTCCTAGTCACTAATTTCGAACAAATGCATTAAATTTATTTAATTTGTTTAATCATTCTGTTTAAAACCAAAATATTCCCACAATGGGGCTGATGCGTTCGCCTTAGAAACCATCGTTTCTGTGCATGCACTCATGTTAGCATATGCTTTCTAACAAGGGTAGTTTGTTGCTAGCACCCTGGGTCCGCTCACTAGTCGCCCAGCCTCCACAAAGAGCGGACAGGAGGGTTCACTCTCTCCGTTCACTCCACTAAAGAACCAATGCACAAAGACAGATGCAGAGTGAACCCTCTTGTCATCCAGCCTGCGTGGTACAGAACAACACGCAGCTGAAACACATACATGCACATATCAATTTATCGAGGGCTCATAATTATCAACCCGTGTTTTTTTATCATTCGATTAATCGGTTTATGTATTATCGTGACAGGCCTAGATGTAACAGATTACCCCTCCAACGTGGGAACTCCCTCGTGGCGTGTACCCTGCCGCCAAGGCACGTGTCGACCCCGCGACGGCTGGGCGCTGTTTCGTTGCAGTGACGCCGTTTCTTGATCTGGCCGCATTTCCGTCTCTTGGTTGTTATCTTCTGTGGGTAGCCAAGTTCTGACTTCAAAGTTGTCATTGAAAATCCCAACAGTGAATGGACTGTACCCAGAGGGAAAGGTGAACAAGTGCTGGTGGTGATCCACATTCTGCTGGAAAAGACACCATTAGGAGAATGTCTCTTGATGGTACAGCAAAACATTACTCAACTGATGGATTTAACACTGACCTCAAAGGTTGTCCGTGTCTGATCACTTGTAGAGGAAGCAGATGGAGAGTTATCTTCATTTCTGTATGAAGATAGGTTCAAACGGTTGAGTTGACGGCTGTCCATTTAAACAGTAATATTCCCAAATGAGCCTTACCTTGTTTCATCTGGCAACTCCTCAATGAATCCTGACTCACAGTGTGGACAGGTGAAGTCCTTCATATATAAATAAAAAACATGAATGAACGTCACAAGACATTCAGAATTTAACATGAGTATAGGCTACAATAAGTAATAGCATTATTAAAACAACAGTTAGCTAGGGTGGCTTAAAGTGATGTGATATATACTTCCAGCTCTTGTGTAGTCATAGCACTGTAAAGAACGGTTTATCGAACCCTCGGAACCATGTTTTATGTACACAATAAAACGTATATTCAAATCCTCTTTGCTAGGGGCGTTAAACAACAGCACAGTTCGTCTTGATCCCAAGAAGATGAATTATATAACTGCTAATATGTACAATACTGTATTTTAATCGGAACACAAAACTACAACTGCACTCTGGCGATTACCTGCTAGCTAAAGAGCGTGGCTACAACCTTAGCGACCTGATTAGCTCTTCCTCTCATACTTAAACACCATCACACCACAACAGCAAAAACGGACACTCGTCAAGTTAACAACAAATCTACTTCTTTCGCTCTCACCGGTAAACGCGGGCTGATTTCTGCTGCACACCGGTGGCAGAAAAACCGGCAGGAAGGTGAGGAAGATTCAGCCATTTCTACAGACACACAGGTATCATGTCGTTAACCTCTGGGCTAGCTGGCCGCTTCTCAATTCCAAAAATCGCGAGAATTGACTGGAGAATTTGGGAACGGTAAGGAAGACAAGGTCCAATGCATTCTGGGATATGTAGTTTAAGGATTTTCCTGTGGTTGACTGTGCACATCCGGGTATTTCAATGACAAGACGCTAAGACAGGAAGTGGTTCACGACGTTGACGTTTTTAAGACGATAAGAACCTTATATATGTATATGACAAGAACCCTGCCACAGGTTTGCAAGTACGCAAGCATGAAGAACGGACCATTTATTTTTTTAAGCAAATGTTACAATATACTTAACTAGAACACGTGAAGATAAACAGAAAAATGAGTAAAGCAAAACAAAATATACAATACTAGAAGCATTGTAAGCTTATTCCAGAGAAAAACAACGCAGCCATTCACGTATATATGTATTGTTATTGTAATAATTATCTTTATAATAATAATTATTATTTTATTATTATTAATGACCAACAATACAGCATTCATCTTGGAAAATGCAGTAAACATATACTTCCGATTGTGCCCAAAAATTAAAAGCATGCTACTCATATTATGTTAATGGGTAATATGCAGCATATATAACATAATGCCTTTTATTGTTACTACATAATACTGTACACATGTACAATAAGAGGTTTTATTCCGAAAAATCCATTCCGGAAGTTGCAGTCTTGATTATTTTTGGTAACTCCCAGCTTCCTAATTACCAAAGTAATCGCAGTTGGAAACGGCACAACGTTCAATTGTTATTGTCCGTGTACGTCGTTTGTTAAATATAATTTATTTTCTGCGACGATAATGGAGTCTAGCGATGCAGGTACAGTCATACTGTTCTCTGGTGAAGTGCTCAATGTTTGACCGTAGTTGGAGTGAAGAATTCATGTTAGCCTTTTGGTGCAAGCTAGCATCTTATAGCCGTAAAAGGGCTGTTTACTAGCCTCACTAGCATGCAACCACAGCGTTTGACTTTAGCTCAGTTGTAAGAAAATTGGAGATTCAAATGAACAGTCTAGACGCCGTAGTTCACTTACGGTTCATAACAAGACCACAATATATTAATGTGAGTCAGATTTGTATTTCAGAATTAGCATCAGCTTTATTGGCCAAGTATGCTTGCACAATCAAGGAATTTGACTCCGGTTAAATTAGCTCTCAGTCTATATGTACACAAACACATGAATAAATAATTAAGATGCTAGATTAAGATGTGCAAATGGATTAATAATAATTTAATGACAGTGTTATTCATGTAAGTGGGTGTGTGATTAAAAGACCGGGACATTATCTGCATTTGTAAAATACATTGAAGTGGTTGTTTTTGTTTTGTTTTTGGGCGGGGGTAAACACTGATGTATTCAAGTGTTCATCAGAGTGACCGCCTTGGGGGAAGAAACTGTGTCTGTGCCTGCTTGTTTTGGCGTTTGAACAGTTTGTGTCCAGGGTTTAAGTGGTCTGCAGTGATGTTTCCAAATTTCTGCAGGAAACTTGCCCACACAAATCTGCAATATAGGAATACTCGAACATAGGTCATTACACGGGATCGGTGAATCCCTTACTTTTGCTTCGGGGCCATTTCCTTAGACCAAACATAGGAACAAAAGTAGTCGATTTCACCAACTGGCAATGAAAGTGGAGCCAAAGTTATGACATGAACTTCCACCACTATCTAACTAGCTCAATCTTCTGTTATTCATCCCCAGAAATGTTAAAATATTTTACAAAGTGTAACTTCAGTAGGCCATACCCTTTGCAAATAATTGCAAAGTTTGAACATTTGTAAACAATTTACAATGACACCTCTATCTTTTTAGGGAGGGGAGGATGGAAAAATAAGAATGTGCAGCCACATAAACAGAAGATGAACTTGAATATTCTCCACCAAGAGCAGCTGATCGCTGAGAAGAAGAAGGAAATTGAGGCCAAATTGGCACTGCAGGCCAAAATGAATGCACAAATCCCGAACAAATCTCTTCCTTCAAGGTAATGACATACTAGTGTAATGCTACACATGAGGACTTTGTGTTGTTTGTGAACTTCAATAATAATTCCAACAATATCAGCTCTCCTACAATGCAAGACGCCTCCTCCAACAAGTTTGCAAATGATGGAAGCTTCTTACAGCAGTTCATGATGATGCAGAAGCAGAAATCCAACAGCATTTCTGGTCAGTACATTTAACCTGTGCTTGCCTTACACAGACTGTATCAATTTAATATGTTTGATTTTTAGAATTATTTCATTATGACACTGCAGTTATCATTTCCATACATCAAGAATAAGAAATGTCAGCATTGTAACATGATGATACTTGCACAAAATACTGACATTGTACACCTGTATTTTGTTTGCCTTTTAATGGATGTTTTCAGAAGGTTCCACTAATGATGCCAAAAGTCTATCATCATCAACATCCCCGACATCCCCAATAGGAAATACTCCGCAAAGAAAAAGTATTTTTGCTGGCAAGCGGTCTGCTGGGGTGGGCAGCATGCTCAGCCAGTTTAAGAGTTATTCCCAGTCGAAGAAGAGTCCAGTCATCAGCCAGAGGCCAAGTGTGTTTTGCTCCCCAGATGATGAGGATGATGAGGAAGAGACAGATCTCTCCGAGTTCTTAAACATGAAAGGTAAATCAAGGAGCGGCGTGGACATTTCAGTGCATCCTCTGCCTGCTCCAAGGACACACTTGGCATATGACTGGAATTTTGCCATAGGCTGACCTAAGAGTAAATGTACTGATAGGCTGCTTAAAGTCTCTCCCCCAGAGGACTCAGACACCAGACTCATTATCGACAAGATGGCCTCTTTTGTGGCAGAGGGGGGACCTGAGCTGGAGAAGCGGGCCAAGGATGACTACAAGGAAAATCCTGTTTTCTCGTAAGTCTTTCTACTAGGTTTATTGAAATCATTAATCATTTTAATCTCCTCTATATTCAACCCTTTTAGATTTTTATATGATAAAAGCAGTATGGAGTATCTCTACTACAAAAAGAAAGTTGCAGAACTCAAAAAGGAGAACACATCAGTTACTGGTAAGATGGTGTCTTCTGGAAGCCACCTTTTCTTTCTTCATGTTAGAAATTCTTTTAACTTAAGAGTACACCAAACACAATGATATTGTCAATTGTAATAACATTGAATTAAATGACAAATGATCATTTTTCAACTCCACAATCAAGTTTGTTACCATATTTACCCAAATATAAGACAACCCCTCATTTTTTTAAGACCTGACAAAAAAAGGACAAAATGATTTCTTTTTAAGTCGTGTTTTCAATATCAGCGAAACCATACCTAATAGGTGTGTCACAAGATCTCAAGAGATTCAAACATGAGAAGAGTTCTTGTTCAGAAAAAAAATGTCTTGTGGCCACTACTAGGCCTGGGACGATAATTAATTAATTAATTAATCACACGATAAATGAAAATGAACTTGATAGTTTTGCCGGCCTCAATATATTGCCATGTGCACGCGTGTCTGTTTTCCTCATCTCCCGCCTCCAAACAGGCAGGAAGAGAGTTCATTTTCTTAATTGCTTGACAGTTATTTCATGACTCTGCTTCATTGACCACCATTATCTAAAAGTGGTGTGTGTGTGTGTGTCTGAGTGGCAAGAAGAAAAGCTTTGACTTGCTTGGGAAGAAGTGATTTGACACCACCTCCTGGTTTACATGTATCTCTAGGCCCAGAATATAACATAACTCATCTTTTTCAGACTGTTTTTGGGGGTGAAAATACTCTTATATTTGGGTCAATAGGTATGCTGCTGCATAAATTAGCTTTCCTTTTGACTTAAATATGTTTAGTTTGTATGTATGATATTTGTCCTTACTTCGTCCATTGAAGTTTGAGTACTTGTCTAAGTATTAATTTTAGATAAACCAGTTTATGGTCAATTGCACCACTTCAGCATAAATAGATTACAAGGATGTCAAAAGATAAACAGATGTACACTGCCAGTCAAAAGTTTGGAGACACTTTCTCATGCTGTTGAATGAGAAAGCGTGTCCACATTTTTGACCGGTACTGTAAGAAGCAAAGTGTGATTCAATATATTATTAGTGTGATTCAACATATTAGTTTTCACTGTCACAGTAAATGTGTCTCATTCATCAGTGCTGTCCTCGTTGCTCCTCCTCCCTCTTTTTATCCCCCATTAGCTCTAGACTGGTGATGTATGATGCCAGTTGAGTATGGTACAGTAGTAGAGTGTCATTTGAGCCCCAGTACTGATAGACTGCTTAAAGTCTCCCCCCCAGTGGACGCAGAAACCCAGCAAGTGGCCGAGGAGCTTGCCAAGTTTGTGGCTGAGGGTGGCCCAGAGGTGGAAAGCATCGCTATTGAGCGCAATCGGGACAACCCTACCTTCAGGTGGGTTCTATAAAGTCTATTTTTACATCTTGATCAGTGTTGATTGGAAAAAAAAATAATATTTTTTTTTTAACCGCACACGTATTTTTCTCCCTTTAGTTTTTTATTTGATCGCCAAAACCCAGCCTACCATTACTACAAAGAAAAGCTACGAGAGCATGGCGCTACAGCCTCCCAGACCTTTTCACCTCCAGCAGCAGAGTCTTGGACAGAGCAGCAGCAACTGGCTCCCCCTCCTCCACGAGCACAAATTCCCCCTCCGTTGAACCTAGCACCTCAACCCAGTCCAAGTCAGATGGTAGACACACCGCCTGTCAAACGGAAGAGGAAGAGTAGATGGGGGGCTGAGGACGACAAAGTGGAGCTACCCATTCCTACCATCGTTGTCCCACAGGATATTAGTGTTCCGGACCCCAACATGCCGTCTCTCTCTGGTACTCGCTGATGCTGTATTTCTAAGCCATTCATACAGTATCTCACAAAAGTGAGTACACCCCTCACATTTCAGCAACCACTTTTATTACAGTACAGTCGTCCCTCGCTACATCGCGGTTTGAACATCGCGCCCGCATTCTTATCGCTGTTTTCCAAAAAATATTAAATAATAAAGGATCGCTGTTTTGTGGTTGAATACAGCCTATTATTAGCTTTAGCATATTTTAGCATATTAGCATATTTTAGCAAATTGTATTCTTGGCCTAAATTAAGCATTTTCAAGCGTAAAAATAGCTAAATGAACTAACTAAATTAACTAAAATACAAACACAAGGTAGAAGAAACATGGTAATTGTGAATGTAGTATTCTATATTGGCCGCTAGGTGTCAGTAATTGTTCAGTGAGACAAGCACCAGACTTAATCGACAGAACAGGCATTTATTGCAGGTTTAAATTATATCACAACACACACAATAATAATAACATAATAATCATAATAATAACACGGACTACTGTTGGGGCCATAACCCACAACAAGCTAAACCCTCAAAACCCTGAACATCCGACGTCACTTTCTGTCCTCCACATATTTGTCCGCCCGTCACAGTGGACCCCTAGGGAACACATTTACTGTGACACACACACAGAGCAGGTGTTTTAGTTACATCTTCCATCCATCTATTTTCTATGCTGCTTATCCTCATTAGGATCACAGGGGTATGCTGAAGCCTTTCCCAGCTGACTTCGGGTGACAGGCGGGGTACACCTTGGACTGGTCGCTATGGCTTATTGTTATATAATCTTATTGTGTCTACTATATTGGGTAATATGACTGTCAAGTCATTTAAAGCCACCATTACAATACATTGATGAGACAATAGCCACCACAGGAAGTACGCTGTCTTGGGGGGGAAAAAAAAACAAGGAACTACTAACGTGTGAGTCTATATTATATTATTTACAGTACGTCTAATATGTGTTATTTTCTCTGAATGTATCTACAATATTGGTTAATACAAAATGTAAAGGTGACTATACAGTATGTGTTATTTCATGTCTAGAGGGCTCTAATAATGCTAAAAAACGTATTTAGAAGAACAACTACGAAAAGATTCAATTTATTAATACTACGGGTGTCACGAGACATTCAGTTCACGGGACCAGGCGATATACGAGATTGGGCCTACAAGAACAACACAAAATGAGCTTTTAACATTGCTTTTAAGAAAAGTACAATAAAAAAATGTGAACACTATTTGACAATATATTGCAATCTACTATTTTAATTTCTACTACGTTATTTCTAATGTGTGTATGCTACCCGCCCCACCTCCACCCACTGAGACAAAGAGGCTATATGACTGACAAAAGGGCTCACTCCGTTCATGCTGTTGTTCTTTGGAGCAAACGGCCAAGGTGCTGAAAGCAATGCACAGAGTGAATCCTCTTCCTGCCTGTTTGGAGGGGAGAGACGAGGAAAACAGACACGCATGCACATGGCAATATATTGAGGCCGGCAAAATGATCGCGTTCATTTGCAGTTATTGTGTGATTAATTTATTTATTATCGTCCCAGGCCTAGTGCCCACGAGACATTTGTTTTTTCTGAATGAGAAATCTTGTCACGTTTTAATCTCACAAGATCGTCTAACATGAGATCTTGTGACACCCCTAATTAATACTAAAACCTCCTTCGTGGAATTTCACTTATTGTGATCGGGTCTGGAACCAAGTAACAGCGATAAACGAGGTGCGACTGTATATCTTTTCAAGGGACAATACTATAGAAATTAAACTTTGATATACTTTAGAGTAGTTGGTGTACAGCTTGTGAGCAGTAGAGATTTGCTATCCACTGAAAATGGCTCAACACTCATCGATTATTGTCCAAATATCTGGCAACTAAAGTGAGTACCAAGATAACGGCATCTTATCTACAGTCAAGCGTGGCGTGGCAGATGATGATCCTCTCCCTTGGTAATCTGAGCCACATGGCTGGTTTCCAACATGATCAGTAGCCTAACAACACCTCCAGGATGACAAGTACCTTTCTGAGGAAGTCAAAGGTAAAGGTTAAGGTGATGGAGTGGCCAAGTATGTCCCCTTCAGATCTAGACCCAGTTGAACACCTGTAGGTCAGCCTCACGAGGAAGGAAGGTGGATTAGTGTAAGGTGTCTAACATCCACCACCTCCACCAGTGATGTCATCATGGATGTGTGGAAAAGGATTCCAGTATGAACCTGTGCAGCTCTGGTGAATTCCATGCCCAAGAGGATTAAGGCAGTGCTAGACAAAAATTGGTGCTCACACTAAATATTGACAGTTTGGACACAATTTGGACATGTTCACTGTGAGGTGTACTCACTTGTGTTGCCAGCTAGGAAAATAATGCCTGTGTTATTGACTGATTTTCGGTGGATAGTAAATCTATACTGCTATACAAAGCGTACACTGACTACTCTAAAGTCTATCCATGTTTCAATACTATAATATTACAACCTTGAAAAGATATACTAAAATGCTTGCTGAAATGTGAGGGGTAAACCCATACTCACTTTCTCGTGAGATACTGCATATCATAACCTCATAATGCCATCATATTTTCCTACGTGTTATCCTGATGCATTAGAGGAATTTGTAATATTCCATGATGTTGTGTTGTGTCATGTTTTAGCTCAAGATCTGCAAGGTCTTGGTTATAAGAAGGGAAAGCCTCTGGGTCTCGTTGGTGTGACAGAACTATCTGAAGAGCAGAAGAAACAGCTGAAAGAGCAACAAGAGGTACAGTACATAGTTGTTCGTACTCAATTAGGGGAAAAAGATATAACTTTACACCAAAAATGGTAATGTGCCATAGTTAGACCAAAGGAACCAACGGCTGTCTAGTGAGTTTGCACAAGAGCATATATACTGTGTTTTCCACACACTTTGTAGATGCAAGAGATGTATGACATGATCATGAAGCACAAGCGAGCAATGGCTGAGATGCAGGTGATGTGGGAAAAGGCCATCAGAGACCACCAGCACGAGTACGACAGTGATGAAGAGGTGGACCAGCAGGCCGGCACCTGGGAGCATCGTCTCCGAAAAATGGAAATGGAAAAGACACGGGGTACAACTGAGCTTATAAGCCGCTGGAATTAATATTACATTATAAAATCTCATTACAACCCATTCCTTTTGTTACGTGATGCTCTCAGAATGGGCGGAGTCTTTGACAGATATGGGCAAAGGGAAACACTTCATCGGAGACTTCCTTCCTCCTGAGGAGCTGGAAAAGTTTATGGAGACATTTAAGGCACTCAAGGTCAGCTATTCTATGACTTTGCTTTGCTTTTTCAAGCGAGAACATTACAGATTTTAGCTACTTGTTTCTGTGACCATTTTACTATTAAATCGATTGAATAACATAGCTGTATAACCCTTTAGAAAAATAATGCTCAGTTTTGATTGACACTGCAGAAGAACATGAATGTACTGTCCCGTTGCAGGAAGGGCGGGACCCAGATTACTCGGAATACAAAGAGTTTAAGTTAACTGTGGAGAATCTTGGTTTCCGTATGCTGATGAAGATGGGCTGGAAGGAAGGGGAAGGCCTTGGAAGTGAGGGACAGGGCATCAAGGCTCCTGTCAACAAGTGCGTATTCCTCATATCAAATTGTTTTCCAATATATATCTGCATACATTTAAATGTTACAGTACTTGAAATCTCAACATAGGCCAAGAATTGTCACTTTTTCCTCAAATTTGACCAAATTATGTCCTTTCTTCCTCATAGATTGAGCTGACATTATGATTGGAACCTGGTTGGTTTGTCGAACAACTTTTATGGCACATTGTGGTAGTTCAGGGCCAGGCATTTTTGTGTTTGTGCAAATTCTACAGATTTTTTTTTCTATTTTCAGGGAAAAAATACAAACATCCACTCTCTTTTGCAGAGCTGCTGGAAATGAGAATTTCTCTTGGAGTATTGATCTATCTCCTAAATGTAGTTTTCTCTTTGGCTTTAAAAATGGATGACCAATAAAACAACTAATGTTTGCATGTATTACCGTAAACGGTTATCACGACCTCAAATTTTGTATATAGGCGGTCCTCGGTTTACGGCGTTCCGTGCTGTGGGGTTTTGTGGTTACGCACGCGCTCCCATAAATGAATTCAAAACATAATTTTGGTCCATACACAAGACTTGCTGGAAAAGTAGTTACATTGCAGTGCACCGCAGAACAATACACTATGTGCTCAATATTGGCCGCGTTTGTCTCAATCCCTTGACTGTCGTGACCATCATTAAGGATAAAGACTGTGTTGTAATGTCTACCCAGATGTTGTAAGGATGCCGAGGAGGTGGTCGATCAACAGTCTCTTATTGCAAAAACAAAAGAGGTTGCTACTGGCTGCACCCACGCCAAAACATCAGCAAACTCAACTGTCCTCTCTGCACACAGCCGTCCTCCTCCTGCACACACACACAGAGTCAGGCCTTATGTCACGTTCAGTCTTTTAACACGATACATAACTGCCAGGTTGCTGATCGTCTGAAAGCGACTGTAATAATATAGCAGTATCTTATCATTGATATACAAAGGTTTTTAGTGCTCTGGCTTTTAATTTTTATTACAGATTCATTTAATTATTGTATTTAGTGTTTTATTTCTGTATTTCATGTCCTTCGTGTGTTCTATGCACTGTGTGAGTGACTTCGGAGGTAATTTAGGTCCACCAAAAGTCTACTCACATCACGGTCTATGAACGGGCCTCTTATGTAAGCCGAGGGCCACTGTAGTTAAAATACTATACTGCTGGCTTTTTAAAACTGACTGAGTGGATCTGTGACCCATCCTAGGGGAACTACAGCCATGAATGGTGCAGGACTCGGAGTCGACCGCCCGGCCGACCTGACAAAAAGTGATGACGAGTATGACGCCTTCAGGAAGAGGATGATGCTTGCTTACCGCTTTAGGCCCAACCCTCTGGTAACCCCCTGATTATTTTTTTAATATCACAACAATGATTATGTAATCAAATGTTTGTTTTTCACAGAATAATCCACGGAGGCCATATTACTGACACAGAAGAAAATGTTTATTTTGTTGCACAATAGCAATATTGACAAGTGTGTGTGCGTGCGCGTGTGTGTGTGTGTGTGTGTGTGTGAGAGAGAGAGAGAGAGCAGAAGGTAAAGGGTGAATACCTGTTAGATTCACCTGTCAGTGTGGTTTTGAAAATTTGAAAATATCAACTATTTCATGAACACAATCACAAAATTGCTTGTGTTGTTACATTTGGATTTAAATACCACCTGAAATAAATGAACTTGCTGTACATTACCTTGTGACCCACATTATTCAGTATTCAGTGAAATTTCAGAGCCATCCTTTTCATTTTCTACAGCCAATTACCACTTTTTGGCAATTACCGCAATCCACAGTTATCTGGCATGTGTCTGAACAAAAGCTGTTTTTACTTGCCTTGTCGAGTGGGGAGTAGGAGTAAGATTGTTTAGGTTTAGTCACTCCCGTGTTTACAGGTATTTATCCATGCATGTTAACTATTCTAAACTATATTAATTTATGGGCTTGTAAGGAAGAGACACACCACTTTGGAGGAGCCAGTGGTGAAGGAAGGTGACAGATAAGTGAAATCAGACCTTCACTTTTCCATTCCTCTGGGAGGGCTCACACTGGATAATTATAACTCTTGAAATCGCAGCCAAGCAAAGTCACTCCAGAATTGGACAAGGCATCAATAAGAGGCTACTTGCTGCAAGGCCAACAAAGGCAAGGTGAAATAATGTGCATTTGGGTATGCTGATAACCATGAAATTGAATAACATTGCCCAAATGGTGTGTTTAATCAAAGTTGCTTTGGGAGAAACATTAATTTTGGAAATAACTACCAGCATATTGGTAGTTGGTTAAAAATAAAGAGGGATCTTGTAAATGAGCTAATTTTGCAAGTGATACACATTCAGGTCTTAAATGAACGCACGTCACCTGGTTATCACATGAGAATCCGATAAATGAATATGTTGATGTTAATATGTTAATGATTATATGCGTAATTTATTTTTCAAAATGATCTGTCTGTCTGTCTGTCTGTCGGTCGTTCTTGTACTTTGCGGCCAAACTTTGATTTGACGCAGTAATGTGTGGACTGACAGCGAGAGAATCCGGGGGGCGGGGGGTGTAAGCAAGCAAGATGGCGACAACCTGAGTGGCAGCAGTACTATCCGAAGAGTCCGAACATTTAAATTGATGCAGGTTGGCTCCAATTTGACTTTTGTTACATTGAAGACGAACATATGAGAAGCAAGTAAAACCTGTGACAGAGCAAAGATTTACCTGGATTAAGGTGAGTTTTCATACTAGAGGAGTTTGCGATGAGCTAGCTAGCTAGCTGTTTTATAGTGAGACCTAAACGCAACTCCGGTTAGCTTGCGTTAGCTGGATTTATCTGGATGCATTCTCTGGTTGCTGCTGTGGATGTGAGGGTTTTGTTCTGGTTCTTTTGGTTATTTTGAATAAATCTCCACACCCCACGGTTCTAATTATGACTTTTTTCCACCATATCACCGGTAAATGAGCTTGGTTTGTAATGCCACTTAATTGCTAGCTAGGTGTCACAACTAGCTTCACAGTGTGTGACGACGTTTCACCCATCCACAATTTATAGTTGCTTTTTCGCACTTCATAGAATTTGCTTTAAAAGTTTTGCGTTTTTTAACGTAACGTACTGAAAGGGGCGGCGGTGTTATCAGAAGTGGTGCACGGCAAGCTAGTTCATTCAAGTAAGATGTGCTATGTTAGCCAGGTAGTTAAGCGTACAGTATCAATGCATCATCATAAATGACTTTGGATTAACTGCTAAATAAGTATTTTATTCTTTTATCATTATTTAATGACTATATTAGTTTATGTCCTGCATGTGTTAATACACAACACAATGTTTGTCAGTTTTTATTTTACGTATTTATCAATTTATAACCTTTAAAATTTTTATTGTCAATCTATTTTGTTTTCTATGTATTTTGTTTTATTTTTAATGTATTTATTGTTAACACATTTTTTCTTTCATTTTTAATTTCCTTTGATCAAACCCCCTTTTTAGCCTTTTCGAATTGTGCAAGTGTAAACGTTTAATGCTCCTTCATGTAACTGGTTAAGCATGTTAAAATAAATCAAACCATTATTATTATTATTATTATTATTATTATTATTATTATTATTTTGTTAACTGATTTTTATTTTTTAGAAAGCCCATAACATACCCATTGATGTTATAACAACATAGTGCAGCACCACGTGTGTGTGTGTTCATTAATGTTTAAATGACCCCTCCTTTCAGGCAGCTGGAACCACAGTGGCATGGAGGACACTTGAAGCCAAGAGAACTCTTTTTGGAAGGCCCCGTCTGCCTGCAGAAGCCTGGCTGACAGTGCTGCAGGAAACTGGCAGTGGAAGCGTATTTGGATCCAGTCCAGGCTTACACACTTATGTGTCCCCAGGCAGACTATGCCATGCAGCATGGATCCTTGACAGAAATGTTGTGCTGCGTGGCGTGGCCTTGAACCAGGGCAGCTTGCCTCTACTTAAATGGTGTTAAATTAATATCAAAGTGAGGAGAGAATATATTTTTTGTCAGTGGACACATTTTTACCTCTGTGTACAGCTTTTGATTAATAAGAACCCTAATGTTTACAAGCCCGGACTGACCCCCACCCCAGCCTGATTTGCCCTGCTCCCACTTTCAGTATTTTAGAATTTTTTCATTACATCTGGTGGACTCATTTTCGAGCCAAGAACGGTGGATTACGCTCCAACCCCAGGCTAGTTTTCACAGGGAGGCTCAATCCGTGGCTCAGTCATGAGTACGGGGGCGATACATCACCTTAACTACCTGAATGAGAACGAATTGATGGAGATGGACACCTTCATTCACCGCATCGACTCCACCGAGGTGATTTATCAGCCGCGGAGGAAGAGGGCCAAGTTGATAGGAAAGTACCTGATGGGCGATCTGCTGGGGGAGGGATCATATGGCAAAGTGAAAGAGATGCTGGACTCTGAAACCCTCTGTCGCCGGGCTGTCAAGATACTGAAAAAAAAAAAGCTGAGGAGGATTCCCAATGGAGAAGCCAATGTGAAAAAGTGAGTGGCACCTCAACTATTTTTGATAATGCATATTATGTTTATGACAAATACTTCACAAATCACAGTGTGTACGGAACACAGCTTACACTTCTATTTCCCATTATAACAAAACGAGAATATAAATCTGTTCCAGGGTTGAACTACTTATAACAGAACTTTTTTTTTTTTTTTACTTTAGCTGTCACACAAGTGTAACACTCAATCTTAACTTGAATAACAAAAGAGTAATGCAAATGCGCCTCATTTGTTAAAATTCTTAATTGTCACACAAGTGTAAAAAGAAGTTAACCATTATAAAAGCAATAAACACTGTCGTAACTTTGCGGAAAAAGGACATCCTGCTTACTTCATGTAACTTCAGATGCCCCATCCTCACGGTTTTGGCTGCTCCTTCTTTTGGAATAATAACAGGGTTGCGAAAAGCCAAAGAACACGCGGAACATACTCAAGAGTTTATCCTCTGATGCTCACTGATCTGCAGTCTCCTGTGGAACAATGAGGTTCCCCATTATATACTGTGTCGCTCATCACGTCGTCCAAGATGGTGGTCCATGTTTTAGAATACATGTTGCCAAAAAGCCGAAGAAATATCACATTAATGCTTTGATGCTTGCTTAGCTCAGCTTGCGCAAGATTTGTCGAGGCCTTACATACATTTTAAGTTTTACACTCTCAGACTTCAGAAGCATGTTTTTCCTCACATTCCGAATTGTACAACCTCCCAAAAGTCTTTGCTATCGCAGCCAATATTGAGTCACGTAGCTGAGCCCTAAATAGTGCTCAGTTCTGTATGTATTATGACTTCCCGGGTCCATGGACATGAGTCTGACACGGTACGACTGTGATTATGATCGGGTTGTTGCCACGGCTTGAACCACAGCGACAGCCAGGCGAGCAGCTGCTGCACTCACAGGGAACTATTTACTGTTGACGGTCAAGAGTGCAGCTTGTAGAAAGGAATAATGTGTGACTTCAGTGTGGAAAGGGACAGATTGCTGCTCACTGATGAACTAATACGGCCGGTATAACTTGATGACCATGATAATGTACACCCACAGTGATCGTTGAGTGTAAAGTCATAGCACCTGTGTCACTTATTTCTGACCTAAAACCTGTAATGATGGCACAAGTTATCTACAAGCGTTATCCCCAACCACCGGGCCGTGGGTCATTTGGTACCGGGCCGCACAGAAAGAAAAAATAATTTCCATCATTTTATTTTTTTTTTATCTTTTATTTTGACAAGTGGCCGGATTGTCTTTGTTACATCCGTCTCACTTGACGCATGTCCATTGTGCGTGTGCTAACTTTATCTCATTCCACACAGAGACTACTACTATATTTTTACCATTTTTCTTTCTCCTCATATTTGGTGTCAAATGCTGATACTATGTGGGAATGCATAAAGGTAAGTTTTGATGACTTATTGCGTGCTAATGTGCACATTTGTCTCAAGTTAATTCATGCTAGCACACTGCCTTTTACCACACACGTCAAACAGCTATGTAATAATCTCTCTGGAAAAACTCCAGGTTTGAACTGGTGGTCAAAAAATGTTGGGGACGACTGATCTACAGTATACAACTATCTCCCTCTTTTATCTCTGATTCAGCATTTCTGGGTTTCTAATTTCCTGCACACTATTGGGATTTAATCACACCATACATCGTTAAATATTACTGCAGCCCGTGCTAATTATAGAGGAAGCATCAGGAGTTCAAACAGTGGGAAGATAATCTTCAAGATGACGCGTTTTTAGTATTTTTTTTTTCCCCCCTCACACGTACAGTACATCTATCTGTCTAATATGGTAGAGGCCTTAATGCAGTCCTGTCGAGGCCTGTCGTTTGTGAGGAAGGATCTTGTCATCCTCCCCCTCCTCTCCCCTTCCCATCACCTCACTCAGCCACTGCCGTCTTCACACTTAACTGCTTGTACGGCATCGCTATGGAAATTTTTTTGAGCCATTGATTAGGCAATGCTGGTCTTGTTTCCATGGCAACACTTTCCGCCATGCCACGCCCTTGTTCAGAAGGATGCAGTCAGGTCCATAAATATTGGGACATCAACACAATTCTTTTCTTTTTGGCTCTGAACACCACCACAGTGGATTTGAAGAAAAATGAACAAAGACATGCTATAACTGCAGCCTTTCAGCTTTAATTTGAGGGCATTACTTCCAAATCAGGTGAATGGTGTAAAAAGTAGTTTGTATATGTGCCTTCCACTTTTTGAGGGACCAAAAGTAAATGGGACAAATTGTCAAACTTTCACTTTTTAATACGTGGTTGCAAATCCCTTACAGTCCTTCACAACCTTAAGTCTGGAACGCATAGACATCACCAGATGCTGGGTTTCATTCCTGACGACGCCCTGCCAGGCCTCTACGACGACTATCTTCAGTTCCCGCTTGTTCATGGAGCATTTTACCTTCAGTTTTGTTTTCAGCAAGTGAAATCCATGCTCAATCGGATTCAAGCCAGCTCATTGCCTTGTCCATTGCATCCACTTCTTTGTCTTTAAAAAAAACTGTTAGCAGTATGCTTCAGGTCATGATCCATCTGCATTGTGAAGCACCGTCCAGTGAGCTGTGAAGTATTTGGCTGAATATGGGCACACTTCAGAATTCATCCTTTTTCTGTTAGCAGTTATGTCAACAATAAATAAAAGGGGAACAGTTCCTTTTGTATGTTTTGGATCATAAGGAGTTCCTTTCCTTCTCCATACTTTTGTCTATCCAACACTCTGGTACAAGTTGCTCATTGTATCATCTGTCCATAGGATGTTTTTGCAGAACTGTAAATGCCTTTTTAGATGTTGTTTGGCAAACTTTAATCTGGCCTTTGTGTTTTTAGGCTCACCAATGGTTTACATTTTGTGGTGAACCTTCTGTATTCACTCTGGTGAATCATCTCTTGATTGTTGACTTTGACACACATACACCTACCCCCTGGAGAGTGTTCTTGATCTGGCCAACTGTTGTAAAGGGGTTTTTCTTCACCAGGGAAAGAATTCTTTGGTCATCCGCCACATTTGTTTTACGTGGTCTTATAGGTCTTTTTGGTGTTGCTGAGCTCACCTGTGCATTTGTTCTGTTTAGGAATGCTCCAATCAGTTCATTTGGCCACACCGATTGTTTCTGCTGTCTCGCTGATGGGTTTGTTTTGATTTTTCACCCTAACGATGGCTTGCTTCACTGATAGTGACAGCTCATGTAGCTCCTGTTGAGAAATAGGAACAGATTCCAAATGCAAATGGCACACGTGAAAAGAACATAAGGACATGCCTCATTGTGATTTACTTTTAGGTGTTGCCACAAATTTGTAGTGGGCTTGGCTGGTGCTTGGAGCCCTGGCTAACTTGCACACTGCACATGTTGAATCTAACGTAACGCCTCCACACCGTACTCTTCCCCTCTGCCTGTCAAATGAAAATATATACATTTAGTGCAATTTGGTAATTAGCCTAGAATTTGATCCTATAGTTCAGCATTTTAAAATAAAAACAAGTGGCTGCATTGGGCTGAAAGTGGTAATACATAGGCTAATGTGAGGTGTTTTTCAACTAATACATGATGTGTTTATAAAAGGATTAGTCACAAGCACATCTTAGCAATATCGGTTAGTCATATTTACTAGCTATTGAAAAGTTCCATCTGCAGCCACTGAGTTGTTTGGAGAGTTTTTTTCTATTTTTTGAGTGATGGTCTTAAACTTTTGATCAACTGATAAACAGTTTGTTTTTAATAAATTACTTTTTCAAAGTGCTTTTTGTCTCACTCCCCCTTCTTGAGTTTGCATATTGTAGCTCTAGTTAAAAACCTTATTAAGATCCAAATGTGCAAAATGCAAATTCTAGCAATTTTTCAACTGGTCTTAAGATTTTGATCAGGAGTTTATGTTGAGAAACAGCTCGTTATTCTGCAGGCCTTAAACACAACATTTAACTCCTTGTGTGGATGAAATAATACATGAATTGATGTTTTGGTTGGTAATTTGGTAATAATGCTGATGCCATATTATACCAGCCTGTGTTTTGGTATCCTTGAGCTATCATTTCATTTTGTTTGTGTCTTATTTTCAGGGAGATTCAGCTGCTAAGAAGACTCCAGCACAAGAATGTGATTCAGTTGGTAGATGTTCTGTACAACGAAGAGAAGCAGAAAATATATCCTTACTCCTGTCATTTAATTATGTGATTCACAATCAATTGATTATTAATCCAATTTTTTAAAGGTGGGTGTTTTTTGTTTAGATAGTGCACGTGTATGATTGTATTTGTTTCAAATGCCCTTGACTTGTGCCATACGTATATGGTGATGGAGTATTGTGTGTGCGGGATGCAACAAATGCTGGATAGCGTCCCGGAAAAAAGGTTTCCTATATTTCAAGCTCACGGGTACGTCTTCCTGCGTGTTGTTTCCCCTCCTGCTTCTCACCCCCTTCTTTCTCCATCTCACTTCTATTATTAGACTTGGTCCTTAGTCCTCTCCGCAACAATAGCCCTAGGCCTAAATTTAGATCCAAAACTGCTGGGCTTGTGCTTTTCAGAATATACCCATACACTGTGTGAATCTATCACAGGTTTTTAAGTGCTGAAGCGTAATGTGACCACATTTTTGCATTCTGTGTTTGTTCTCTGTAGGTACTTTTGCCAACTATTGGATGGCCTTGAATATTTGCACAGCCAGGGAATAGTTCACAAAGACATTAAACCAGGCAATCTGCTGTTGACCACAGACGGGGCACTTAAAATCTCTGACCTGGGAGTAGCAGAGGTGAGCTCAAACAAAAGCAATGTGATCCTCACCATCCTTGCAGGCTGTGCAGTAAAGACAAGCTAAATTAAATTGATAGAGAGGGACTTGTATGCTGACTTTTGTGTCCAGGCACTGCACCCATTTGCAGAGGACGATACGTGTCGCACTAGCCAGGGCTCTCCGGCCTTTCAGCCGCCTGAGATTGCCAATGGTCTGGACACCTTTTCAGGGTTTAAAGTGGACATTTGGTCTGCGGGAGTAACACTGTGAGTAGTCCCTTTATTGTCCTGTAGTGTATGAACTAAGTAAAATTATATGCTACAAGTACAATTATATGCTATAATACTGTACTAATACAGCTTTACACGCTTAAGAAAAGTTTCTACAAGTTTATTAAAGAAATGTTGAACTAAAATCAACAGGAACAGTGACAACAAGAGGAATTGTGACATGATATTCAAAGATATAGCAGTGATTCCTTTGATGTTTCCCTCCATTTAGATACAACATTACTACAAGTCTTTATCCGTTCGAGGGGGACAATATCTATAAGCTATTTGAGAACATTGGAAAAGGGGAGTTTACTATTCCTGAAGAGTGTGGACCTCTCCTTTCAGACCTGCTGCGAGGTGAGACTTCCAAATACCTTATTGATCCAAATATAAAATGACACTGAATATAAGACAAATTCTCTTAAACAGATAATGTTTTCAGTATTAGTGAAATCAGTGAAAAACTGGTAGATTTCAACAATATTTCAGCTGCTTGACAGTTGTTTGATGAGGTCACTGATGTGAGGGACAGGAAAAATAAAAGAAAAACTAACTCTGTTGAGGAAAAGTCACTTGACATCACCTGCTGGTTTGCATGTATAAATCTCTAGACCGCAACTGTAAGACGATCCAGCTTTTTCAGACTTGTTTACCATCTTATATTTGGGTCAGTATGGTATTTAACATCTGCCTTTTTAAAGATTACGAACTAGAATGAATAGAGTGCAGACAAAGAGTGCATTTGCCAATGCAACCCCAATATGGATCTGAACCACACTGTATGCTCTCATATTATGAGGTTCCATGCATTTCCCAGTTAGACATGACAAATGGCCTTATCAAAAAGCCCATCAAATGTCAAATGTCAGTCAGAAGTTTGGACACACTTTCTATTTGTTTTTACCTGGACGATTCGTAATTGTGCTAATAGCAAAGCCAATTGTGCCTGCAATGGAAATAAAAGACTGCCTGCGTGATTTTATTATGTCCAGCAGGCGGTGCTCTGACATTACCAATCTTGTCCGCTTTGCACGTTGCCCACAACCCACCCTCCACCCCTGCACAGTAGAAATCCCTTCAGCTGCTGACGTAGTTTTTATTGATCTAAAGCCAACACCTGAATACTAAACACTCTTGCAGGCTCTGCATCTCCCTTGTGAAATGCTTCAAAGCCCCCCCAACACCAAAAACAAAAGAAGTTAAGAGTATTTATGGTGAACCTTGTTGTTGACTTTGTGTCAAAGAAAACTAACTGACCTTTAAAATCTTAAAAAAAAAAAAAAATACAAACACTGCGAAGACTTTCTTTGATGTGAAGATGTCAAGAGACATGAAGCTGCTTACTTATATTTCATTATGTTAAATGGTATCTGTAGTATTTTCCTTTTATGGAAATGCTCCTGCAATTGGATGCCTCCTTGTGGGGGAATTTAATTCTGCATTTGAGGTGTCAATCAATGACTGTCACTGTTGAAATTACAGCTGGCACTATATGATGGTGTCAAGTCTTCAGGCTTCCAACCCTCAAAGTGTATGACGTCTGTGTCTGATGACACATCACCTGAGAGATAGTTGGGCTGTAATTAAATTGACTAAAATAAACCCAGAATCAGAATTCTGATCATCACTGCTGGGAGATCATTACATCATTTAGTCTGTATCCGCAACACATCACCGCTGCTTCATCATGCTGACAATCTGCCATTGCCACATTCTGCCCACATCATAAGGGCCAAAAATGTATCATCAGTGCTCGTACGCTGACAGCTTAAGGTGGAAAGTTCTGTTGCTGTGTCCGCACATGGTTGTATCTTGCTTGTGACCGCTCCGATGTATCTATTTTGTGGACTCACTTATGTAAAAGAGGCTACCCTGAATGAATGACAACGATGGAATATATTCCACATTAAATGCACATAAAGTGTGTGCTTCTTAACCAGACAAGACATGTTTTGTTTTGTTTTTTTACTATTGTACCCTAAATGTCTTTAATTAATGTACACTACCGATCAAAATTTTTAGAACACCCCAATTTTTGCAGTTATTTATTGAAATTCAAGTCGTTCAAGTCCAACAAATAGCTTGAAATGGTAACAAGATAAGTGGTGAAGTACCAGAGGTTAAAAAATAAAATGTAAGGTTACTCAAAACTGAAAAATGTCTTTCAGAATTATACAAAAAGGCCTGTTTCAGGGACCACAATATGGGTCAACAATTTAAAGCTGTTATGCACAAATAGAGGTTGATAAGCCTTGGCAGTTGGTGCAACTAATTCCTTGCGGGTGTTCCAAGTTCTGAAGTACTTATTACCTCCCCGTCTGCATAAAAACAGTGTTCGGAACACAATGCGGAACTATATCCTCATCACTTGAAGAGAATTGTACTGGAGAAAGTAATTTGTTGCTGCAAAAATGGCAAGAAAAAAGGGAATTAACAATAGAAGAGAGACACGACCATCTTAACACTTAAACATGGAGTGTTCTAAAACTTTTGACCGGTAGTGTATATTAAGGAGTATTCGCTATAAAAGCAGCCGTCTTCAAAAGTTATCTAATGAGGTGACTAGAGCTCAATTTTCATAATGTGATGGAAATTCTGTACATTTTATGTTCTCAGGGATGCTCGAGTATGACCCTGCAAAGAGGTTCTCCATACAAAACATAAGGCAACACAAGTAAGTTATTTATGTGTCAGTTGGCATGGAATCTGTTTCTGTTGTACAGCTCTAGGTCAGGCATGCAATATACTGTAGCTACAGAAAGTTAAAAAAAAACAAAAAAAACGATAAATTGTGGTAATAGTGCCCACAGTTTTCACTCTTTCAAGAAAATAAAAGTGGTATTTTTTGCTCATGAATCAATTCTCCTGTTCTACCAGCTGGGTGCGTAAGAAACACCCTCCGACTGAGCTCCCTGTGCCCATCCCTGCCAGTGCTGAATGCAGGGACCCTTGGCGCAGCATGACAGTGGTGCCATACCTGGAGGACCTCCATGGCTACACTGAAGACGACGACGACGAGCTTTATGACGGCGAGGACGAGATCATATACACTCAGGATTTCACAGTGCCAGGTTTGTGGAGTATTTGATGCTCTAAGCTAATAGTTGGCAGCGTATTCATTTCCTACATAAAGCGTGTCATAAAGTGGCACTTGTTTACGATGCATTACATTTCAATGGAGAGGGGAATGACTTTGGGTTTGCGAATATGACCACATTATAGCTGTCCTATCTAGTCATGAACATGAACTGATGAAGCCTGTTCAGGTGAGAGGGGAAACGTCTTTGAAGTCAATCTGAACAGACCAGTTGCCATTGATTCACTGTCCTGAAAATACTGTAACCCGGACAAATGAGAATATTTGCAGACATAATGACCACATCTTAAGTGGAGCGGAGGAAGACTTCCCCGAGTCTTCCTCCCCCCTTTTTTTTTTCTTCCACGACCTATATCAGTTACTAGGCAACAGCCTGCAATAATAAATGCAGCAGTCCATGCTGGCCAGGCATCTAGAAGTGTGTGGCGCCCCACTTAAGTCCAAATGGAGCAGCAGAATGTGAATGGAGTGCTCTAGAAATAGTCCAGTGGAGATGGTTCTGTTGTTGGAAGTGTAAATGGTCTTCGAGGGTTCACTCCCACGTGTGCAAAGCAATACTGTTCACACCTGTTACATACTGTAAATGTATGACCAGAAACAACTACAGCTGCCCTAGCAAATGGTTTATTGCAGGGGGTTTTAAAGCTTCCCCTTAGAATATATGAATGGGGCATCTCCTATGTCCAGAAAAACAGATTTCTGGAGCATATTTTGTGACATTTTTTGCCTGTTTTATTCAGTGTTAATCATATGAACTTTTTACCACTTGTTTATTGTAGGCTTTAAAAAAAAAATGGCTATTTATTGATATCATGTTTGTCTGTGTTTAACGTTTAGGTCAAGTGGCTGAAGAAGACCAAGATCTGAGCCTCGCAGACTACAGCCCACCCATGGCCAAGCCAGTCTGTGTGAACGGAACAGAGGGAGGGTCTTTTAACAGCAGGGCTAAAGCTGAACGTCGGCCCTCATCCTCATCCAACCCCTCACGCAAAGGGGTCTCCACAGTCAGCAAGATCCGTAAGCTCTCTGCCTGCAAACAGCAATGACGCCCCCTCCTTCTCCTGTCCAGTCTCTTGTCGGCAACAGCCCACCTGGTGAGTGTGTGACTTAGAACGAAAAAGCTTGAAAGGGAAAGTGGGCGTCGTGAGTTCATCCTGCCATAGTCAGTTACTTTAAAGAGAAGCTAAAGAAACAGCCTTGGCTAATAGAACAATAAATAGATATGAGACAGATTATCATGCAGATGGAGGAGTATAAGTGGCATTCAGCAAGCATAAAGAGCGAGCAGTGCTATGACTCAGCAGTATATTCTCCAGTCAAACATTCCCATCATCACAACTGCATCCACTGTGGTTTAGATTACAGCTGTCTAGCAGCCACGAGGAAGAAGAACACATTCAAGCTCGACATGGGTATGAGAATCAATTACCATAATTTCCGGACTCTAGAGTATACAGGTATATAAGCCGCACCCACTAAATTTAAAGAGGAAAAAAGATTTGAATTTAAACAGTGGTGTGAAAGTGTTTCCACCCTTCCTGATTTCTTAATTTTTTGCATGTTTGTCACACTTAAATGTTTCAAACCATCAAACGAATGTAAATATTAGCCAATGACAGCACAACTGAACACAAAATGCAGTTTTTAAATGACACTTTTTATTATTAAGGGAGGAAAAAAAACAAAGTGAAGTTCCTAGGACCGCGCTCTTCTGGACAGAGATGTCTGATGTTTCTCCAGGTATCTGCTGGAGCCACTTCTCCAGTGTGGGGGACACGGCCCCCAGTGCTCCTATGACCACGGGCACGTAGCATCCACACATCCCGATTTCTTCACCTTCGGCAGTCAGGCCACGACGCCTCTCACACCCCTAAGTAACTGACTCATGCTGAAGAAGACTCACTGACTAGTTTGTAGGATGTTTGTCTATCATTTTCACCCAACAACATGAGTCCTTCCGTGTTAACAGCGTCACATAGGAGCAGGCCATGTACGTCAATCCATTCTTACGCTTTGTGTTGTCCTCTTCCTTCAGGTTGTGCTGTCCCTGTCCTCCTCCTGTCTGCAGCGGGCACACTTGTGAGAGAATCCTGCTGAGCCTCATACCTCCATGGACCACTGGCCTATAGTCTTGTAAAAGTGTGCTCTTAAAGTGATGGCAAAGGAAGACGGACACCGTGACATGTTCTCTTTGCTCTGAGATCGAGGCGCTCTTCCTTTCCTCCAATGCTCTTCCTCCTTCAGCTCCCGTTCCCTCTCTCGTCTTCATGCTGTCCTCCTGTCAGGGGGGTGGCAAATGTTGCACTGGACTTCACAAACCCATCATTCATTATTTGCTTATCACATCTCTAGCACATACTAATGGAGGAAGGGAATGTCTCCACTGAAGGGGGGAAATGGATTTGGTCTCGGAACAGAGAAGGACAACCGCGATAGAAGGACATTGTCCAGACAGACACTCTGTGGCAACAGCATTGCGCCTCTCTTCACAATGAAGTCATTTTTTTACAATGGTATTACAAAATTCTCTGTAAAAGTGGCTTTTGACAACCTTTTTTTGTTTGTTTTTACAGACCCTTATAGCAGTTTAAAGGCACAGTGTGATGTGTGGGGGGGGGGAGTAATTAAAGAGAAAAAGCAAAAGTGATGAATAATTCTATTTTTAAATCTGTGACAAGATGACGCTCTACTACGACTACTACCAACATAAAACCTGCATGCTGTACAAAGCTGGAAGAGATGACAGACAGACTGTCTTTGAGGTCAACCACAACCTTGTTGGGGACTTTTGATTTCCCTTTATTTCGTTTTGTTTTTCCAATGAATATTTTTTAATTATTATTTATATAAAAATGTCCCAAAGGTCTCTTTTTGTCTGTTTATTTTTTTTCTGTTTGAGTTGGGTATATATTTTTTATAATATACAGCTCAATGTTATTACATTTGTATTTCCTTTACTCCCTTTCTTCCTTCCTTTCTGTAGTAAGATCACATCACAGCTAGAATTAATGTTGCTCAGCTGCTGGTCCTGTCATCTGCTCGTGCTGAGCACAACAGCAGGAGCCCTGCAGCCCCCTTTGAGAAATAGATCAGAGAGCAGGTGAGTCACGACTCTGAGGGAGGGAGGGTGCTGCACCTTTTACGTCAGCAAGGTCAACAGAGAATTTCTCCCTCTTCACAGGACATGACAGGATGAAGAAAAATACTTCTGCATTTTACATCACGAAGTAACCATAATTGTATCCATTTATGTGGAAGAAGTGATTGAGGTTGCCCTTGCTTTTGTCAGGGATGAAAAATGCCTTTTACTGCATGACTCATCCCACTATACAAGCTGCTACTTAAGCATGAGTGCGGCACAAAGACGTAAGATGGCCGCATACACACATCAGCTCAGACCTTGTCTGAAAAGACTGAGTGTTGATTGTACATACACACTGCTGACATGCCTATTACATGTTACAAACCGTACGCATGAGTAATTCATCTGTTCACATTTGACAAGTGGGAAGCTGTTGCCGATTAGTGCTGCTAGTCATCAGATGGTCCAGTAACAGCTCAACTATCACTCATTTTGAATAATAGTCATTCAGTGAAAGCATTTTTGAAAACAGCTGCTCAATATTAGTAGCTCAAGTGGCCCCTCCAACCCCAAAAGTAGCGCAATTTGAACTCCGACCATATTTTGCTGTGGGAAAGTATGTCTCAGAAGTCAAACAAGAATTTGGAGGTCTACCATCTTGTCGTCTAATGAATCAGTTCCACAAGTTTTGATTTTTCTTGAAATCATGAAGCCACCACAGAAGGGTACCAGTGATGGGTGAAGGGCGAAAGTACGATGATAACCCTAGAACCGAAAATTTAATTGTGAGGCTGCTCAGTACAAGAGCCTCACATCAACTCAATGAGTATCAATTACATATAATTTTAAAAAAAGCATTTTAACTAATGAAAAAACATTAGATGAAGATGCTAACATAAGCCAATACATATAAAACACCAATAGGTGACAGTATGACTTTGCAATCACCTCCCTGTTCCCTTTCCATTAGGTCTCTGTGAGGCTTCTTCAAAGGGTGAGTAAGTTTACTGTATTTAAGTTTATTGTGCAGTGATTTACTTTCAACTTGTGCGGCTGTTAAGATTACCTGCTCAATCAATACATATTAATGATGACTGGAAATAATTAATGTTAAAATGCAATTTTATTGTAGAAACTGGAACAGCTTGGAAGTCACCCAGCATCAGAATGGATTGTGTTCTACTTTGGAGGATGTAGAGTGTTATCCCCTTAAGAAGTGTTTTATTATAGTGCATTTTCAGTCCAATATTCAGGTCAGAATATTTACAGTAGGTGGAGCACAAACGACTGTAGGTTGTCTTAATTGAAAACAGTGGGCAAATACTCTCATGAGACACTTTATTAGGTATACCTGCATAATCACCTGTAATAAGATCCAATACAAGAGCTGCATACTAAAATGTGCCTTTACAGAGATAATAATGCTCTTATTAGACACACTGCTCTCTCAGTATGACGCAACACACTCCAAACACAATAATAAAATACTGTGAAATAAGTCTATCTACATAAAGGCATTTTGGATACAGCTCTCAAACTGACATGTTATCCACTACTAGATTGTGTAAGTGTACCTAATGTTTCAGTCAGTGATGGTAATGAAGAGATGGTTGGAGTATTTTTTCCCATGGTCCATGGCACAATGGAGAGGATTTTCTGACAAAATACATTATATGAACTTTATGAAGCCTTTCCAACCTGTCCAAACATCTGCAACAACACTGGTGATGCAACACTTTCCCTGAATTCCCTTCATTGTGCACAAAAACTCTCTACTGTATTTTCATTCCGTTCATAATAAGAGAGGAATGCAAACAATGGTGGTCGCTAAAATGGTCACCTGTTGCCTTCATGCAAATCTAAACAAGAAGGACACTTGTGGAGGATATGGTTGGTCATGACACAAATGGTTAACATGGATTTGTTTCTTCCCAACAAAGTGCTTTTTGTTTTGAGGTTTAAAACCGTACAGTCTTCACTTACACATTGTTTGGACATTACAGTAGTAGCATGCGGAAAATTCACAATTTTTAATGTTTGAAAATATTCCTAAAGATGAAGGAGCTAAGGTATCTCTGTGCAATATGAGCTAAAAAGGGGGAAGATGGCATCACAGTGGAAGTTAAGGTCTGAGAGGAAACGCTGGCGGAGGCTGGCCATCAGATTATATTTGTGATGTGTTGATGACAGGACATGAGGTTATTTGGGACTGTGGTCAGGTGAGGCTGTGTGAGAAGCGGCGACCACCACCCGCTCACTTCTTCCCTGGCTGAGCTCGACCCTTCTTAGGCCGCCGTAGAGCCTCTCCTCCACTGCTGCTGCCAGCTTATCTGTCAGGCTGCTCTCCACCTGCTGGCTGCTGTTGTTGTTCCTGTTGTCCACTTTGGGGTCCATGCAGCTTGGAGGCGGACTGCTTGTGCTTTTTGTGTTGGAAGAGGTTTGGTGACCCTCGCTGCCCTGGCTGGTGGGCTCTGTGGTGGTCATGTTTGCTCCATTGCTGGATGTTGTGCTCTCTTTGACTGCATCCTCACACGCCGCAGTCTCACTCGCTTCTTCGTCCGCTGCGCTGGCGATGCGTGACAGTGTGCTGTGATACCTGGTGTCCAGAGGGTAGCTGGCACTGTCGCCTCTGGGAAGCGGAGTGAACCTCTGCCTCTCTAAAGACGGTGAGTACCGCCCCCCTGTCCCCGAGCCAGGGTCACTGTATTGCTTGTGTCTCTGCCACTGCTTCCGGAGGTGCACTCTCGATCGATGCCTGGTCCGAAACGGAGAGTCTTGCTGATCGAACCGGGGGTCGTGTCGGAGGAACTCGTTGAAAAGAGCGTCTGTCTTCTCGTCGATGCTGTAGTCGCGACGATGGAGACGAGGTCGGTGAGGACTGGAGGGCTGAGACACTGGCTTTATCAGCTGAGATGTTACATGTGATTCTTGTTTCTGAAGTGATTTGATGAGCGGATATGGTTCTTGGAGGCTACCCTCTGCGCTTTCTGGTAAGTCTTCTTCCAACGCTTCCTGGAACAACCTGGTCTCAGTGCTCTCGCACACAGTACCTTTCCTCCCTGAGCTTGTGAAGAACAACCTCCTCTCTGACGCCGTCTTCCCACGAGAAGCTGCAGGAGTCCCAAAAATCCGCATCTCCTCAGGTGCCTTGAATGGTGTTTCAATGGAGGCGTAGCCACTATCCATCTGAAGGAGCTTGCGGTTTCCCACGTCAGCTTCTCCGTCGACCCCGCCTCCCATTTCACTGGCCCCACCTGATGCCCCTCGGACGCCTCCCTCCATCACCTCTCCATCTGGTTCAGGTTCATCATCTAAGTCTTGAGACAAGCAGCTGTCTAGATGTCCAGTGCGAGCAGCTGGACAACCCAACGATGAGACACTTTCAGCATCACTACGGATGGACTCCCGGTCAGTGCTGCTCTGGTCCGAGGAGGCGTATTGCTCCAGAGAGGCTCTCAAGCTCCAGATGTCTCTGTAGAGGGATGAATGTGCCTCCGAGCATAAAAGAGAAGAACCCAAATCCGCCCTTTGTCTGATCTCAGCTCCCAACACGCCGTCTTCTCCTTCATCTTGGTCCACCTCACAGTTTTGCCTCAGTGCACCTTCAGGAGTTTTCCTGGATGAGTCTTCCAAGTGAATGGCTTCTGATTGTGGCTCAAACAAATCATCGTCCTCTGGAGATTCAAACACAACCTCGCCAGTGTCTATCCTTCTGACGGCATCTGGTTTTAACTCCGTCTCCACTCTTGATGCATTTGATGAGATGCTGTCTTGTCTCTGGATAGAACAGTCATCTGGTTCTTCTTTCCTACTGGTGACACCCCCTATCTCTACCACCATGGCCTCCAGATTTAGCCTTTAACACAGGGAGAAAAACGTTATTTAATGATGACTTTGTGGTTTGGCAAGTTTCTGGTGACAAGATATACCTGTGGAGGAAGACCGAGGAAGGACCCGTGGAAGGTTGAGAGAGGGACTCTGCAGACAGTGACTGGAGGCCACTTGTCTGACTGGGGAAAGACCCGGTTGGATCGTCTCGGAGAGGGGAGTCATCCCCGGTGTGGTCGGTGGTTTCACTTGCAGCTCTCTGCCTCTGGAAAGGCCTTCTCTTTGGGGATCCTGGTAAAAGATGCATGACAGCTTTTTAATAAGAGTATTTCGGGGTCCAACCTTAAGGGTAAAACCCCCACACAAACCTTTGGCATCCAGACTGGCGGCCCGGTGGCTGCTGTCAAACTTCCACCGCCTGAAATATGGCCCAGCTCCCTCCAGACTGGCATGGCGCCGCAGTTTCGATAAGAACTGCAGGACTGAAGTCTGTCCCGGTGCCTGAGTGGATTCTCCCTTCATCATGTGGTCACTGCGAGCCTCTCCTCGGCCCCCAAGGGCGTCAAACTGACTCAAGAGATCAGGTGATCAACTAGTGTACAGTATCAATGAACTTTCAAACAAAGTATGACAAATATTTAAAAAATGAGAAAGCAGCTGATGCTCACAGTTAGGGAGCGTTTGCTTCGTAAAGCCGAATCCTGTCTGGGAATCTGGTCCAGAATGATGGAGTGGTGTGTGTCTCCTGGAAGACCTCCACTGAGGCTCTGACCCAACCAGTCAGGCATTCTTCTGTCAGTCGGCTGTTGAAAGAAAACAATTTGTGGTCCAATGGCTGATTGAAACAGTGACTGCAGCAACCAGTGGTCATGCTAACCTGAGATGTAAACAGGAAAAATCATTTTAATATGCTGAAATGGGTCCACTAATTTAACTGGACTAGGGGGGCACTGATGGTTATGCTCCACCGATTCTACCTAGCAACAGGTGTCCAAGCAAACCTATGACATAAACAGGAAAATGATGTATTAAAATGCCAATTTTTCCATTGGACTTGGGGACACTTATGATCGTGCCCCATGAAACATGAAAATTAGTTTCCGAAAACCCGATATTAAAATATACCAATTTTCTTCATTATTCTTTGGGGTGCTAAAAAAAGAACAAAACATTTTTTTAATTGCACTTTGGGGCACAATGATTTTGCTCCACAAATTCTGCCTAGCAACAATTGACCGCACATACGTGTGTGGTCAACAGGCAAAAAAAAAAAGATCCCAGTTTTTAGTAATATTGTGTTTTGTAATTATATGTAATTTTATTTGATATAAACAGGAAAAAATATTTAATGACAATAATATGCTGAAATGGGTCCATTAATGTCATTTATTTGGGGGCACTAATAATTGTACTCCACAAATTCTGCTTAGCAACAAGTGACCATGCAAACCTGTTTTGTAAATGAACAGAATTCCATGAAATGAATAATAATAGATTTTATGCCATAACATTCAAACCAAACTGCTAATTACTGTGCATTATTTTTGTCTTCTCTTTAGGAGAGCAGAAGAGATGGATGCCACTTACCTGGTAGATTGAGAGGGGCAGTTTGGGCGCTGGCACCTCACTGATGTTAACAGTGCTGCTCTCAGTGGAGTCACACTCCATGATGGTGAGGATCTTGAGGTCACACGGAGCCGGCGGCAAGTGGAGGTGGGTCAGTCGAGCCTTTTTCAGGTGGTGAAAATCCCCCTCGGTCAGAGTGTACCTGAAGGACAGAGGTGGGGGGATGTGTTACCATTAACACTATCGTACTTTTAAGAACTCATTTGGTGTGTACCTGCGTCCTTTTTCCTGAGCCATCTTCTCTTGTTCGTACAGAGCAGACTCGTTGAAGGAGACTCTGCGGCCGGTCAACCCGGTGGAAACAAACCTCTCTGACTCGCCGTCATGGCAACTCGTAGCCGACAGAGCGTCTGATTCATCCAGGCGAATAGTGATCTCTTAGTGACCCAATTGAGGGAGTGAGATGACGATACAGTAAGTACATTGTAAATATATGACCTGAGATTACGTAGCTCTGACCTTGGGTGGGCTGAGAGTCTTCCACGTAAGTCGTGTTGGTCTTCTCAGGGTCATCGCTCGCTCTGAAAGAAACACAATCATTACCACACAGCAGTAGTGACTGTAACAGAGGCAAGGGGAGGCAGAACACCACCAGATCCAGTAGATGGCCCTGTTTTGTATTGTGTACTTAATACAGTGTAGTGATTCACCAAATCCAGCAAACGGTGGATTTCTTTATGTGCAACATGTATTCTATATTTAATACAGTGCAGGGACTCACCAGAAACCGGTTCTCATTGGGCTTTGGGGTAGAAATAGCAAAATAATGGGGATTTTCCAAGTTGCATAATTTTTCATAGGAATAATAATTATTGTGCAAAATTACAAGAAGTTAGAAGTGTTTTTAAAAGCAGCCTGATTTTCTCTAAAAGTTATACGCAATATCAGACTTTTTAAATAAGTTGTTGCTAATGATTTACTGTATTTAGAAAACATTTGACATCACTTGCAAATTCCAAAGTGTTTACAGAAAAAAATGTGTTTAAAAAGTAAATGTAAAAGCAGAAAAGAACAAAATTTGTATTTATTGTAAATTAAAAATCAAAACATCAAATAAATATATATTTTCTTTAATTACCAGTTTTATATTTCTTAATTCTCCAAAAGAATGTTGTCATTAATTCCCATGAACAGTGATAAGCTTTGATTATTTTCAAACTTCCTGTGGTGCATTATAGGGCGACTGGATTAAAAAAAAAGAAAAGTTATTTTGATATCAAATCCTTTTCGGTGTATGAATATCCTTTTGTATCCCCACCACCTCCCTCCTGAGTACCACCAACCTGGAGTAGCGGCGCCCACCCATGCAGCAGCGGTGGCAGAAGAGCAGCAGCAGGGAGAGGAGGACCAGCGTCCCCCCTGCGAAAACACTCAGCAGCACCAGGAGCAGCACATAATTCTCCACCTGGCCCGCCGACACAGGTACATCCTGTTGGGGATAACCAGACCACTACTTTTACTCTGCTCCAGTGCATTAGAGCTTCCATTTGATGCTGCAGTGTGGGGGGAAAAAGATGAATACATTCTATTTTTGTGCTTAGCAGCTGACTGTTGAACATCTTTGCTACGTGAACGCAAACGCCCACATGCATTCATCTTAGATGGGTATAGACCTTTCTGTGTGGAGTTTGAATGCTCTCCGCATACTTGGATATGTTTCCTGACCTCCCCTTGTGTATTTTAAGTTCTTTAAATAGCCTAAATCATGACGTGTGAGTAGTTGTCTGCAAAGGAAATAGATGTTCAAATGTTGTAGAAGGACAGACAGACGGACACGTCTCAGTTATCTTGCATTATGCTTGCAACTGCATTACTCCTTCTAGAACAATAATGGATCATTCTCCTTTTAGAATAGTCTGTCAGCTAAGCGGCATATTATTTAATAAGGATTAGAATTAACAGTGAGGAAGTTGCAAGTGATTCTCATGCCCAGACTGACGTCGCCACACTTTGATTAATACTATCTGTCAGCTGAGGGAGAGCGGGGATGCTAATCGAAACGTCAGCGAGACCCTTAATTCAATTTCCAAGCTTTTCTCAATGAGATGGGGGGGCGGGCGGGCTTGGTTGGTGGGGGCTAAGGCTAAAAATGGAAATGAGAGGAGGATGCAGACGCACATGAGCAATCCCCGCAGCGAGGAGAACATCCTGCATCTGTTCTGATGTCACATTCCAAAGATGGTGACAAGTAACTGGGTTATTGAGAAAAAAAAACGCTTAACCCCTTGAAGGTACTACATTTTAATGAAAAAATACATGTTAACATCAGTGGCGTGCAGTCAGGGCCAGCAAAGCCTTCTCCGCCGGCCTACCCCTGACCTGAATCACTGGCCTACATGTCGAACTTAAACTGTGGTATTTGTTCATTAAAATACAAGAATTTATTCTCAACAGTCCATTATGTTCATTTCGTAGCGTGTTCATTTTTTTTTGTTCAATCAGATTTCAGCTTCTATGTGTTGTCATATCAATGTAATCTGCCCAGAGTGTTGGCCCCTGTCACATGCACGCTATTAGCAATGGAGGTGTTTTTTTAGCCAGTCAGACCTCTGATTCGCCGCTCAGGGTCATCTCGCAGGCCCCGAGTTGTGATTGGCTGATCAGAGCAAATAGGCAGGCCCTCAGTCCTGATTGGTTGTTTAGAGCAAAACTTTCGACAAGATAAGGTACGTCCACAATGGCTGACTGGGGAGGATGAAATTGACATTTCTGGTAAGTAGATGCATTTTACTTAAAAGGTTTTATATTTTTGCCATGCTATTAGATAAATATTGATTGTGAACTACCAAATGCACTGCCTGCCTCTGGTTAACATAATAAATAAATTAGGATTAGGATACTTCAGTACGATTATAATGATTATTATTTTTGTGGATCTGAAGCTAATAAGCCATCCATCCATCCATCAATTTTCTATGCCGCTTAGCCTCATTAGGGTCACGGGGGTATGCTGGAGCCTATCCCAGCTGACTTTGGGGGGGGGGAGGCGGGGTACACCCTGGACTGGTCGCCAGTCAATTGCAGGGCCTGAAGCTAATTATAGCAAAACAATTTATTTCATAAAATAGGTGTCTTTATTTATAAAAAATTGGACTAATGACAACATATTAGTAAATGTGAATCAGGGTATATTAGATAATAGATATTATTACACATAATTAGATACAGTAATAATGAACAATCTAATATAAATAGGTTTCTTATTTATTCAAAATGGGACTAATCAAAAAAATATGAATGAAACATTTTACTGGGTGGACTAAATTTCTATTACAATATGCTTTTAGCAGTAAGTTACCTTGCATTAATTACAAGTAATTTTAGTCCAATTATTCTTTTTAATCATTATAATTTTTGTATTAAATTATAATTAATATTTTTCACCAAAAAAAAGTGGAATCTGAATGGTAATAAAACAATTTATCGAACAATTGATTATTTACTTATTTATTCATGCCTATTTTAACCTACCGGTATGTTTTGTATTTATTTATGTATGCCTATTCTTTATTTATGTTACATCTAAGATACCAAATATGGGTTGTTTGTCTATAGGGTTAAAGTTACAGTATGCAAATGTATTACCAGTAAAAAAAAAATTATTCTATTTTTTTTAGCGTCCAGGCTCCCCCACATGTTTAAAGTGCTTTTAAGCTTCTTTTGCGAGCATGCAACGGTTACTAAACATGTCAAAGATAAAATACGTTGTGACCTATAGGTTCTAATGATACTTTGGCAGGTGTAATATTTTTTGAATGTTCTGAATGCCTGTTTCTATGCCAGTGTGCGTATACTGTGGAGTAGACTAATGCTGCCCAAAGGAGCATGCTTTTCATACTTCAACCATGCTCTCCACCCCTGTCACATGTGTATTTTTTGTATTCATTAAATGCAGTTGTGGCCAACATTGAGGCCTTTGGGGAAAATACAGTATGTAACGTTTCATCATATGTTTGCGTGCCTTGTGCGATTCGCAGTTGGAGTGACACCTTAATGCTCTTCCATCTGCACGTCCCTATGTGTGCGTTTGTGTGTGTGTGTGTGCTTCATGAAATCTGCCGTTTCCACCAGCTCAGCCAAACAGGAGGAACATTGCGATCAATCAGCTGCAGCAGCAGCGAGGCCTCTTGTCTTTCCTCTTTGGATACACATCAGGCAGTCCTAACACGCACGTACCATACATATTAAACTGTCTTAATATTACTCACAGTGGAGTTCTCCGTCAGACTTGTCAGAGCAGGCGAATCATTGCTCATGGTCCAGGTCAGCGTGGGTGAACCCTGCAGAGGACCACCAAAGTCAGAGACAGTCCAACCAACGGCGTCATCTGTCATTGTTATCTTGGTGTCATTGTGTAAAGTGAAGGTGAAGAACGTGAATGTGTGCTTCTGTGTCTCACTGGAACCCGCCTCAAAATGCTCTAGCTAGAACATGCTGTCTAGAAAAGGTGTTCCATAACTGTTCTAATACCTGCTTGATTTACTATCACATAGATCTAAAGCCACCTTTATCTTCAACCTGTTGTATCTCATCTAGCCAATTTTACTTGGCACCAGACTGAGCCTGCGGTATCTAGTACCTCCTGTATCTAGAGTCCCCTCTGCTTTGGCTAAAATGTGCTCTAGCTAGGGCCTGCTACATCTGAACCCTGCTCCGTTTAACTGAGGTGTGGACTTGAGTCGCAATTTTGATGACTTTGGACTCAAAAATATCTTCAAAGATAACTTGACTTTGATATCGATGATTCGGGACCTGACTCAGACTTTAGTCTGATGACTTGAAAGTACTTGAGATTTTCAGTGAGTGTGTTGAGTAACATTTACATTACATTTCTGTGAGCGCCAGACTGCTGGAGAGTGGTAGACTGTTATTCACATCCACACACAAAGTGAATTATAGTAGGTAAAATGAATATATCTTGAACATCTGCAGAGGTTCATTTGTTGTTGGACTGGTTTGCACTGAGGAAATCCTGAATGCTATGTCACACTGGTCTTGTTTTATTTCAAAAATAGATCAGTTCAAAATGCATTCATTTGTCAAATCTAATAGATTGTTTCATTGTTAAAATGGCATTTTATTTGGTAAACACTGAACAGTGCTTATGACTTGTAAGGACTCGAAAATTCCAAACTTATGACTTGGGACTTGACTCGACCTGTCCTGTCCTGGCTTCAGACTTATCTTGGACTTGCACGTTTTTACTTGAGGGTTGACGTGCGACCTGGGATTTAAGACTTGAGACTGACTTGAGATTTGCAAAACACTGACTTTCTTTCACCTCTGCTATTTAGTAACCGCTCAACCTAGAACAGAGTCCTTGACTTATCTAAAAATCAATTTGATCTTTTGCCTGCTATATTGAACCTGGAGACTTGTGTATCTCATCCCTGGTTTATCTGGAACATGTACCTATTGCCTGCTATACTGACTCTGGGGCCTGCTGTAGGTTTATCAGCTCAATCTTGAGCTTGTTGTATCAGTGCTTGCTGTATCTAGAAAATGTTGACTCTAGTGCCAGACGTATATAGAGCCATCTTTTTAAAAAAAAATTAAAAAAAAGCTTGTACCTAGTCCCTACCACATTATAGCTAGATACTGATCTACTGTTTAGTATGTTTTACCTAGTACCACCTGTACCAAGTACCTGACTTACCTAGAACCTATCTAGAACTTGCTACAGCCAAATACCTGTTACACCTAGAACATTTTCTATGTACATTGTATGTACATCCAGCCTGCTTTATCCTAATAATCACTTCTGTATCTCAAACCATGCTTGATGTAGTACCTCCTATATCTAGTACCAGACTTATGTATCTAGAATCTGCTATATCTAGTCACTAATATATCTGGACCCTAATATATTTTTGATCATTCCCGCTTTATCTAGAGCCTGTTGTATTTAGAACTGTATGCATCTAGAGACTGCTATATTTAGTCCCTTTAGTATCTGGAACCAGTTGTATGTGTCTCCTGTTTCAAGCACTTAACTTATGTATCTAGAACATGCAATATCTAGTCCCTGATATATCGGGAGCCTGATACCGTAATCCCTTGTTTATCACGGTTAATTGGTTCCAGACCCAGCCCAATCCTTATTTATAGATCCAATATTTTAGTAGTTGGAGCATAGAAAACCTACTTTACCACCTTCAGTTTGTAACATTATTAGAGCCTTCTAGACATGACCTAACACCCCTATAGTCTCCTTTACATTCGTATTACCCAATATAGTAGACGTAATAACAGAAAATAAGCCATTTAAGACGTAAATAAGACTTGTGCTCGTGTGTGTTGCTGTAAATGTGTTCCGGTGGTGCTGACAGGAAGTGATGTTGGAGGTTCAGAGTTCACTTTGTAAGGGATTACCGTGCCCGTTGTGAGATAATTCAAACCTGGAAGAAAAGCCTGGTGTTTGGGCGATCAAGTCTGCTGCATGTGTGCCTCACCGAACATTACAGTTACATTACCGACACCTCGTCACCAGTGTAGAATATTACATATCATTCACAGCATCTTTGAATGCATTATATTTGTATTTTAGTTAATTTAGCCATTTTTAGGCTTGAAAATGCTTAATTTAGGCAAAAATACGTAACACTTGCTTCAATATGCATATCTCTTGACTAATAATAGGCAGTATTCAACCATGAAAGAGCATGATATAATAATGAATATATTTTGGAAAAACCGTGATAGAGTTAAGCCGTGAAATTCAAAGCGCAAAGTGGCGAGGGACGACTGCATAATGAATCCCTGCTTTATCTAGAGCCTGTATTGTAGTATCTGGAGACTGCCATATCTCGTGCACGCTCGACCCGTTTCGTCTTGAGCTATCTGTATCTAGAACATACAGTTTTTGTTGAAGTTCCTATGAAAGTGTGTTGTCACGCACTAATCACTTTAACCATATCACAGTTCTCGCAGCTCATTTTGCAAGTGCATTTTTCTTTACGTTTATGGTTTATATGGTAATTGCTGTCCAGCACCTGAAAGAGTCCTCATCCAGTAGATTAGTGACTTTGTAGGCCGAGCAGATGGGCCGCTGCCAGTTAGTCCTGCATGACTGGATTACAGCCATTTTTGTTTGATTATGTTAACACTGTCTGACAACAATCCCCACAGACAGCTCCAGTATGAACTCTGAGGGCAATTACATAGACTGGTGATTTTATGTATTTTTTTTAGCGAGGCTGTTATCTGTGATTATACACTAATTCCCTGTGCAACAAATAATTAGAATAAAAGCCTTTTCCAACAATCACATCTGGACACATCCACCTGGAAGATTAAGACCTGTCTAATTCTAAAATTTGATCAATCCATACCCATAAAAGTAGTGGACACATGTTAGGAGATGGATTTGCCAATATCACTTAAATACTCCCTGAATTTGAGACAGAAAAGGAGAACCCGGTAACACACAATTATGTACACGTCAGTCCCTGATACCAGTCCTGACACACACATTGCCAACACTGCTGCACATTCTCCAGCCATGTGACTCAGATAATATTTTATGTAATATCTCATACATACCAGCCGTGCTATGGCCGCGATGTTGATACACCACTGCACACCTTATGCTCAGTCAGTGCGGATTGGTGGATAATTGTGTTGTTGTGGAGATACATAGGGTAGAAGAAAGTAGGATTTTTATGACAATGTGAATACACTAGTGCATGAAGAAGTGTCAGTGCATACATGTTGTACTTTTTAGTGTACAATAGTGATGCTCATGCTGTATGTGAGTGCGTGTTCTATACTGTACAGTATGTGCTGCATCTTACGTTCTAAATCAGAAGGCGTGGAAGCAGCTTCCCTCCGTTCCCTCCGTCCAGTGACTACAGTGAGTCCCTCAGCATCTTCCACTCTCCCGTGTCCCACATCTCTGGCTGCTCTCAGCCCGCCTGTGTGGAAGGAAGGAATCACCGTCAACTGTCTAAACCCGATGATTCTCCACATCGTCATCTTCTTACATAATCAAACACATCATCCACTCGCCTGTATGCGCTCCTTACTGAGGCTGATCCGACGGGGCTCACCGAGATGAAGGTTCCGGTCCAGGCTGCTCCCAACGTCTTCTGCATCCTTGAATTTGGGCTTCAAAACGCACTGGAGTTATGAATGAAAGCCATTGGACACACCCACCCGCCCGCCTGCTTCCGACGCACCACGTGACCAGCGCTGACGATGCTGATGGTGGTGATGATGATGCGAGACGAAAGAGAACCCCCCTCCCACGACCACCACCACCACCACCACACCCCTCCATTCACAGCTGCTCTCATTCATTGTATTGCAATCGATTACCCGACTATAGTAGAATTGATTGTGTGCTTTCTTTCTGTATCTAATTCTTTATTTTTTTTCCATTACGTCAGAGGGCAACAGCGTTTCCCTGTCGTAAACGACATTGTTGCAAGCTGGGGTTTTACCACACGATGGCAGCATTGGACCGACAGTTTCGTCTGAAAACAGCCCACACGTCGTGAGTCAATAAAAAGGCACAAACAAGACGAGGCATTGTTTCAAATGTATTAATAAACAAGTAATAAATGTTATACACAATTGCACAAAGAACAGTAGAACCTCCAGAGTGACTTATAATAACCATAGAGCCAGAAGTACAACTTACAGCGACATACGACATGTATCTGGCGGCAATTACTGTAAATGTCACTTACATAACGCCATTTAATTGGAGCAAATATGCTCACTTACTGTAAACTACACGATACTGTTACCATATTGACGCAAATAAGACGGTATTTGCTCCTTCAAAAAAGTCTGAAAAAGACTGTTTCGTAGAAGACCATCTCAAGACCTTGGCCATCTTAAAGATTTGACTCTACAAGTGTTTATTTGTCTTTGATTTTCTTGTCCTTTTGTAACGACGCCATAAAATGGTATACCAGTGTGTGTCGCTTACATAACACATACTAATTTTAGCAAACATGCCAACACTGACTGTACATTACACTACACGTATTACCATATGCGAATCAGAGCTTTTTTCTGTCACTCCCAGTGACTCAAACGTCGTTAGCAACTTAGTAAACAACATGGGAGGAGTAGTGCTGCTAATTTTCAGATCATGGTGATCCATGAAGCAGAGTCAATCAGCTAAGAAATGTGATATCCTTTTTTTATTGCAATCTACCAATATTTCTGATCATTACGAAAATGCCAGCAATACCGATTCGATACCACTAGAAGAGGGTAGCAACACCATCCTCCCCCTTCCTCCGCGCCTTCCTGTTTTTTAAACAGTGCTTAACTTCTGTATTTGCACGTCTCCGACAGTTGATGTTAAAATGTGACTTAAAACATTGCCTATACACGTCATAAAGGTTCAACTTTGTAGGTTCCACTGTAAAGTACAGAATAAGAAACAACACATCTCACACTGTGCTGAGTTTTCTCACTGATTAATAGTGTGGAGAAAAAAAGTGCAGATGTGACTAAGTGCAAACTCTGCGGAATGTCGACCTGTACAATGCTATGTCATATGACAACTGCACTTATTCTCCATTTTTATAGGACTATCTGAAGTATTAAATTGTACTCACTCATCATCCAACAATGTGTCAACTATTCACTTCTTATCTTTTATTATTATATTTTTTCATGAGTTCTATACAATTTATTTATATTGCTTTGCAAACCTCAACTTAATTGTAACATATTTGTAACCATATTTGGTTGTGTCACAGCCAGGAGGTTGTGGGTTTGAATCTGGCTTCTTGATTTCTTTGCACGGAGAGTGCGTGTTCTCCTTGTGCTAGTGTGGGTTTACGGCAGGTTCTCCGATTTCCTCCAACAACAAACATTTTCCACTGAGGGCCGCATACTAAAAAAAACATTATTGATATTTTTGTAAGCCAACCCATGTACAGTAGATATGATACAAAGTTAAAGAAAAAAGAGCCTGCACATTGCATGCGAAGTCTATTATAGTATGAACCTTTTCTTTTTGCATTACACTTTTTGATTGTTTTTCCATTTTTGTTGTCGTTTTGTTTTTTATTTTACAAATATTGAAACCATCTTCTATTTTTCTCTCTCTCTTAATATTAGGGCATTATTCCCATAATATTTTAACTTTATCATAATATGACTTTTTTGCAACCTACTTTAAAACTAACCTAATTTATTGAAATTAAAATGGCAACTTTATTATTTTAGTTTGTTTCTTATAATAAAAGAAATAATTTTTCTTTAATATTTAAACTTGCTTTCCCTCCCTCATATTATGCTGTCCTTGTTCGGTTAATTGGTGACTGTAAATTGCCCAAAGGTGTGAGTGTGAGTGTGAATAGTCAACTGGGATAGGTTCCAGCTCACCTATGCCCCTAAAGATGAACAGCAGAAAATGAATGAACAAAAGATTCTATTTGATCTTTCAAAAACATTCATGCTTTATTTCTTTCATGCAATTGTCTTGATGTGCACAAGTGCTGAGGTGTAACATAGCGGAGGATTTAACACACCTGGAAAATAATGCCAGGAGAGTCCGCGGAGAAGTGGGAGGAATGTGAAGGAGAAGAGAACAGTGTCCGTGCGTGTCTTTCTATGTGTGTGTGTGTGTCTGTGTTGCATGAGCTCTGACGTCAGAGTTGCGTTTGTGCATGCGCCAGAGAGCAGGACATCCTGTAGAACAGTTCATGGCGATACTCTGAGAATGTAAAGTAGCCAAGCCCTCCTCCCTTCTCACAAGCTACCATGGAGATGTGCATGGAAGTGTTGCTGCAGCATGTGTGACAATCCCAAGGGCACTGATGCACACACTGTGAAAGAACAATAAAAAAAAGCAAGGTAGCTATTGGACAGAAGAAGAAGTGACGCATGAGACCGGAAAAAGCGGGGGTGTTGTGGGTGTACCTATTTTTAGCCAGCGTGAGGAGACACGTATTAGCCGCATTTCTAGTCACTCTCCTGTGCATCACGTGACAGGTGCAGCCCCAAAGCCGGCCGTGCACCAGAGGTGGGACATGAATACTAAAGAGGCAGGGATGAGAGGGAAAGAAGGCTGCTGCAGAATACAAAGAGGAGACCTGTTCTCACTGTCACAATGAAGTTAAAAATAAAACAGCCATACCATACATGTGCATGTGCATGCTGGCTGCCAATGTTTATTATTGCAGCATATCGCGCAACCTAGAAAATTGTTAAAATTGTTTTTTAACCAAATCATCTTGCTATAAACACCCACCAGCCATAACATATTATGTTATTATAGATTAGGGTATAGGAATACCTTTACCCTCTGCATCATACGTTATATTAGAGGGCCTCTATAGATCCAATACAGGTCATATTTTTGTGTTCAATTTACTATGCTTATTTTTGCAGTTTTCTGCAGTGTAGGATGACACTGCATAACAGTGGGAGCTGTTTCTACTGTTTTAGTGACCCTTTTTGTTACATACTACAAGAAATGTGCACAATGCAGTATGACAAAGTGCACTACATCACTGTAAACCACAATAATGAAGATGCTGTTTATATGAATACCTTCAAATGAGCACTGGGTCTCATTAAATGAATCGTAGTCGTATAAAATTAGAGAAATTACAGTATATTAATAAGCTTTGTGTTTACACAATTCTGATTGGCTGTCCGCCCCGGTGGGTGGAGCTTACTGGAGACTAGCTTCTCTAGTAAAGCTTTTGCGGTCACATCCATGGACTTGTGCTTTTGCTAGTAACCACTTCCTCTTAAATCTACTGTTCATTAACTTGCATTTAAACGAGATTTGAGAGATAATATAACGATATAAAGTATTATGTGAGGCTGTAATAAGGAAACAAGGCGGGGCGTCGGTACCTCATTCACGCCGGGCTCCACCATGCGTCTGTTGATCACCTCCACCTCCATCGGCAGCCCTGTAGAGATTTTTGTCCCTAAAGGAGAGACCCTTGAGGGCCTTAGGACGCGTCTCTCTCGTCAACTTCATGTGCAAACTGGCAGAATCGTCCTCCTGCATAAAGACAAGTAAGCAATGCTTGCTTTGTGCTCAAGCCATGCATTCACATGATTATAATGTGAAATAAATGAAAACCTGTCCCTGCATTATGATAGGCAGCTGACTGCAGGGAAACTATTAGAGCAAGGTGTAGCAGATGGCAGTAGACTAACCCTACAGGTACCTGCAGTAGTTGAGGCTGATTTATTTGTAAGTAAAACACAGTGGAGTTATACTTTCTTTTTTTTGTTGTTTGTTTAACTGGATTTTTCCTCCACAGTGTTCAAGTGCCAGAGCTGAAAGTGTGGTGGAGGTTTTGGAGAGTTTAACAGAATGCCAGGTAGGAAGTAAACTGTAACAAGAAGGCATGAGTGATGTGAGTGTGGCTTGTGAAAAAAATATATTTCTACACGTTCCTATTAGAACTATTTAGTTATTGATAACATAATTAAATGTAAACAGATTCCCCAATCTTATCAGTTTCATTCAGACCTAGATTGTATGTTTGACAGCAATTTGACATTAAGGGTTCCTGACATGATTCATCAACTTTGCTTAAATATGTTATACAGACCTGATCAAAATCTGAAGACCAGTTGGAAATTGCTCGCGTGTGCATTTTGCACATTTGGATCTTAATGAGGTTTTAAGTGGAGCTACAATATGCAAAAACAAGAAGGGGGAGTGAGACAAAAAGCACTTTGAAAAAGTAATTTATTGAAAACAACAATTAAACTGAAATAGGTTGTTTATCAACTGATCAAAAGTTTAAGACCATCGCTCAAAAAAGAACAAAAACTCTCCAAACCAGAACAAAAAATGTTCTCAGTAGGACTCAGTAATGAGTAGCTCCACCGTTCTTGTTAATCACTTCAAAAATTGGTTTGGGCATGCTTGATGTGAGTGTTTCCAGGAGGCTAGTGGGAACATTGCTCCAAGTGGTGAAGATGGCTTCACGAAGGGCATCAACTGTCTGGAACTGATGGCCATTTTTATAAACTTCCCTTGCCATCCATCCCCAAATGTTCTCTATGGGATTTAAATGAGGGGAACATGCAGGATGGTCCAAAAGAGTGATGTTATTCTCCCTGAAGAAGTCTTTGGTCAAGCGAGCATTGTGAACTGCAGCGTTGTCCTGTTGAAAAACCCAACTGGTACCACACAGACGAGGACCCTCAGTCATGAGGGATGCCCGCTGCAACATCTGCACGTAAGCATGCGCCGTTTGACGACCCTGCACCACCTGAAGCTCCAGTGTTCCACTGAGTGACAAAGTACCCAGACCATGATGGACCCCCCTCCACTGTGCCGGGTAGAAAACATCTCAGGTGGGATCTCCTTGTCATGCCAATAACGTTGGAAGCCATCTGGACCGTCAAGGTTAAATTTTTTTGTCATCAGAGAATAAAACTTTTTTCCACCATTCAAGGTCCCATGTTTGATGCACCCTGGCAAAATCTAAACGGGCAGTTTTGTGGCGTTGAAGGAGACGAGGTCTTTGAATTTGTTTTTTAAACCCTTTTCCCACAGATGCTGTCTGATGGTTATTGCACTGCAGTTGGCACCAGTAAGGGCTTTAATTTGGGTCTAAGACCGCCCGGTGTCTTGATGGACAGCCAGTTGGATCCTCCGGCTCAGTGCAGGTGTGATTTTTTTAGGTCTACCAGTTGACTTTTTTGTTCCATAATGCTCAGGATCTTTCAAAAAATTTTGAATGACTGTCTTACTACGCCCAAACTCAGCAGCAATGGCAGGCTGCGAGAGGCCTTGCTTATGCAGCTCAACAATACAACCACGTTCAAAAAGAGAAAGCTTCTTAGCTTTAGCCATCAGGAGGCCATGACAGTGTGAATGCCTAACAGAAAATAAAAAATTTTGAGCAGCTTTTGGCTTTTATAGCCTGTGATCTTAAACTTTTGATCAGGCGATAAACAACCTTTTTTTTTTTTTTTTAATGACAAGTTGCAAATGTTTTTTTGTCTCCCCCTTCTTTCTTTTGCATATTGTAGCTCTTCTTAAAACCTCATTAAGATCCAAATGTGCAAAATGCAAATTCTAGCAATTTTTCAACTGGTCTTAAGATTTTGATCAGGTCTGTATATTGTTTGTAATTATTATTTTATATATCGTTCGATTAACGGTAAATTATCAAACATTACATTCATAGTTTATGGCGCCACCCATGACGAACTAGCTCTCGCAGTTCAGCCTCATTTCCGGAAGTGACACCATCGGAGTACTATCACTCAGCTACACGAACATGGTCTACGAGACAGATGATTTTTATAGTGATTGTAGCGAAGATTTGAGCGATGTGTCAGTAGTTTTCGAGGAGGAAGAAACATTTGGATATTAATTAGAGAACTTGCAGAACATGACTTCACTTCCGGAAATGTGGCTGAGCTATGAGCTAGTTCATCATGGGTGGTGACATCAACTATAAATGTAATTTTTGCTAATTTACTGTTCACTTTCAAAAATCAAACAATGTAGAACATAATTAAGGAAAGTTGATGAATCATGTCAGGGACCCTTTAACATCACATTTAACTTGTTCTGGGGCTTATATCTCGGTCATACTTCATCAGATCAGGTTTTAACTTGTTTGCTTACATAAGAATTTACTTTTTTAAAATGTTGTTCTCTTTGTCCCAATAATGAACCAGTGGTTAATATGTCTGACTTTCCCACAGATAAGTGACTTCTGGTCCGGCCTTTTACCTCAGACCCTTAAACTAGCAATGGGTGCCCACATGATGTATGTGCAGCTCCAGCTGTCCGTTCAGCATGTGGCTAAACTGCAGCTAGACAATGCCTTAAAAGCTTCAAACAGATCTTCAACAAGTACCACTCGTCCAGCTACATATTCCATGCAATTTGACCCCCATGTGCGCCCGACTGTCCCTGCCGTGACCTGCCATCGGCGACCATTTTCTCATCATTCTTGTCCACACGTCATTTTATCAACGCCTTCCACATGTCCACTACCAGCGAGCACACCGGTTTGTTTAACTAATGACTCCAGTGCCGCACCTCAGAGTCCTTTACCAGCCTCCACCTTCAAAGCGGTCAGCCATGTTGGATTCTTTACATTGTTTTGTCACGTGATGCAATTTTTAAAGCACTATTAATCACTTTTTATTTTTTATTTTACAGACCGCTCACTCCGCCACTGTTGGGCCCATCAAGCAAGCAGGCACAGTAATAGAAAGCTTTGTTAGTCACGCTCAAGGAGTTTTCTCCGGAACTTTCTCCGGTAGGTCTCTCCGTTTTGTGGCTCTCCGACTGTTGGCTGAAACCAACAGTCTCAGCAAGCCAACTAGTAGCATGACATCAGCTATGGAATGTTGAGCTACATCTAGCAAGACTCCTGTTTCCATGCTAGTGTTGAATATGCATAGCCATCTGTAACGTGATTGCTCCTCTACAGTTACATTTGGGATGTACACATGCACGTGTGCCGCATAGCAGACTGTATTGCAATTGCTCCTTCACAAACCTTCATAATAGAAAGACTCCAAATGAGTTCATGAAGAAGTGTCATTTAGATAATGCGTTCGCTCATCTGTATGCATGCCATGTAAATAAGATAAGTCTATTTAGATTGTATTATAAAAGAATGTATAAAACGGGTGCCGGCGCCTTCCCCGATATAATAGTAGGGGAAACACTGATTAATTCTCCTCGTAGTCGATCAAGCAAATTTGGTCAAATGTCCATCACTAACTGAATCCATACATTTTAAATTCTGTTTTCAGTTAAAAATGTGCCATCTAAACAGCCCCAAATGGTGTGTTATTGTTATGGTGTGTTATTCACTACTGTGACACGCAAATGTGCAAAAAAAAAGTTAAAAACACATTCACACCAATGAACACTTGGTGTAATCAACTCAAAATCTCTTTTCCCGTTAGGCACACTGGCACCATGCAGTCGGAGCGGCTAGAGCCATCCTCGACGAGGCATTGCCATTATTCTGCAAATTCTTGACGACCTCCTCAGAGCTGCTACACACTACCAAGTGGCCCAGGTGAATCCCTTTTGTCCTGCTTCTGACCCCCTGGTGCACGACCACAAAGAGCTGGCCGAACGCCTCTGTGAAGCTTCTGGTGAGCTCAATCACATTTTAATTAATTCTAGTGTGATAGTATACTTCAGCACTACAGTACTATTGTTATTGCTTTTTTGTACATAGATGAGGAGGCTCACAGGTTCCTAACAACTTCGGAAGAGAATCAGACAATGCACTGCAAGCTGAAGCGCTTGCAGTTTTTAATGGACCAGCGACGACATCGCAAACAAACTTTGAGGAGCTCACAGTTGTCACAAACTTCACACCCATATCAGCATCGCCATCCTCCTGAATGTTCTAAAAGGCAGCCACGTCTCACTAAAAGCTAATTGTGTGCACGAACTGTTTATTTTTAGATAAAATAACTGACCGAGTACAATTTGGGGTCATTTCATTCATTGATAACAATGTGTTTCCCTCACTTAAAAAGTGCTCACCTTGTTCAGGTAGCTCACTTTCTCTGTTAGGTACACCATCTTCCTGCAGGGGGCACTAAAGGAGCCTTCAACAAACCTAACAAAACATAAACATGTATTGTTCATCGATAGTCCAGTAGAGTGCAAAATTTAAAGTAAAATGCAAAATAATAAAACGTGCACATATTTTCCATATTTGAGTCAAACACATTCAAAGAAGGTACACCACTTTTTTAAAGTAATTACTACAACTAACGAAATTTTGTTTTCCCTCAAAGATCTCACTTGTCTTTGTTTAGATGGCCCTTTTTAACTTAAATCGCATGTGATTGTTGAATTCCAGCATTTATTCACGAGTGCAAACGGCCATTTTAAGTAGAACGTGACAAAGGCGGAGCTATATTCCAGGGACTGCCGCGGCCTGCGTGGTCACGTGAACACGATGACGCATAATACTACGCGCAGATTAATGAAAACACAATAAATGAGCAAAGTACCATGAAAATGAGGTAGTGTGTTAGAACGGCATGTCCATTTTATCACAAGTGCTACCACTGACCTGCCCCTGACGGTGTGGTGCTAGCTTAGGACTGTAAATTGGTTAATTGTCAACTCATCCGCAAATTCATGTAACTACGCAATGGAACATAAAGTCCGCCATGATGGTCAGCAAGTCCGCAAGAAAGCTGGACGGGGGCTACACAACCTTGCACAACGTATTCACTAGCCTTGAGCTGAATGTAAAATAAAGTTATGCGCTGTGTGTACACTGTGATTAAATTAATGAATGTTATTGACTGAACAGAATTAATGCAGTATATTCTGCATTTTTATATATATATATATATATATATATATTATATGCATAAAAAATCATTATACTGCAGAAATATGACTTATATGTCGATGCCAATAAAAACCTAAGCAGCAGTATGAAATAAACTTTTTCCTTCTTTATTTTACCTTTTTCTTCCTTACAGTGTTACCAACGCTTAGCAATAAACATACAAAATAATAATAGCTTTATGGATAATTAACTGGACGTATTTACACAATGCAGCATTTATTTCAGTAATGGTATTGTGAACACATTTGATAGACAATAACCTTAATCATCATCATCGCTCAATTGCCATTAATTCAACTAGTCACCCAGAAAAACAAAGTAACTTTAAGCTGTATTGTGTGGGAGTCCGACACAATTTACGTTTTGATCACACATACTTGTCTTTGGAAACCTTAAACATGACAAATTTGGCCTTTTGGGCTCTCTATTGGCGCAAGTGTGCCGAGTACATGCTCACAATGAATGCAATGTTTCTGGATTCTGCTCACCATCATGGCGGCCAAACCGGCGCAGGCCATACTGCAGGGGTGGATGCAGATTGACATAACTATCTATTTAGAGTCCTCGGTGCTTACGTTCGGGAAATCGGTGCTATGCGAATCGAAAACTGGAAGCAAATGATTAAATTTGCCTTTTTCGTTCCCTTGCGCTGCTTTGTAATACTGTGTGTATGTTTTTTTCGGTATTTTACCATGTAATCGCATGATATAAAGAAGCAGTCGTGATGGCCGTAAAGTAACTACTGTCGTAAAGCCTAGCCAGTAGCCAACCAGGACGACAGAACGAGATCATGTGATCACGCCTAGCTGCTCGCAGTGGTCTTTAAGGCCATCCCAGTAAAAGGCTTAAACCATTGCAGCTCGATCTCATTCCGTCAGTCTCTCCTCATCTGCTGGTTGATCCTCACCCTTGGAAAGGTAATCGTGGTTTTATTTGTTAAATTGTATACATTTTCTTCCTTTTGTTTATGTAACTAACACAAAATAGTATGCATGCATACGAGGGATTTTTAAAATCGTTTTTTCTGACATTACTATATAAAACACGTTTTTGCTGTGCTTTGATTTGGGGCCTGTCTCGTTGTCCAGCTAGCTTTGTTAATCGCAAATAAAATATTTCCTTAAATGCATTTTTGTGGTGGTCACTCAAATAAAATGCATGCGCATTCATATAAGAGTGGAATTAAACTGTTCTTATTTGACCGAGCTGTTGGGCTTGATGCAAATGTACTCCTGTGAAACAAAGCGCCGCACTTAAAATGGCGCTGAAAGGAAGGAAGCCATTGCAAGTTAGCATCAAGCTAACACTGTCGACCACGTTTAAGGCCTTGAGGTCTTGCGCCATGAGCATTTGAAAGCTCCTAAATAGTACGATGAAACGTTGTTTTAGTGACACCCACACCACTTAATATGACGCAAATACACGGGAATAGGTAGTTATTTTTGAGTTTTTACATCATGACCTACTTTTCCCTCGTTGGCTGCCGCAGCACACCATGACGTCGTTATTAAATACTCGTAAAGCATCGACGTGCTTGCGATTTTCACCTTTTTCTTATATTGATTTTCCCCCTTGAAGATGTCGGACGAGGGAAAGTTGTTCGTTGGAGGTCTGAACTTCACCACCAACGAGGATTCATTGGCAGGGGCCTTCGGCAAATACGGAACCATTGAGAAAGGTGCGTTAAAGTTTTTTTTTTTTTTAAACACTAACACGATTTTTGTACTGAAATGCTTAGATGCGCTCATTACTTTAATATTTTAACAGTGGATGTGATCCGAGACAAAGAGACTGGAAGGTCTCGCGGTTTTGGCTTTGTGAAATATGAGAATGTCGAGGACGCAAAGGATGCCCTGGAAGCCATGAACGGCAAGGTAAATATGTGTAAATTCGGTAGTGGAGAACATATGCTGACTGCATGTAATTACATCAGACTCTGGACGGCCGATCTATTCGTGTGGATGAAGCCGGAAAGGGCGGACGCTCCAGGGGAGGTTTCAGCTCTGGGGGCCCACGCGGAGGTGGAGGAGGACGATTCGGAGGGTCCCGGGGGAGAGGTGGGAGAGGTTACTCCAGAGGTGATCACGAGTGATCTGCCAAACACCTTGGTCCCTTGCTAATCAAGCATTCAATGACTAGACTGTAAATAAAATCAGTAATAAATTGGGTTTTTTGTAGGTGGTGGCGGCGGCTACAACGGAGACAGGGGATATGGTGACAGAAGTTATAACGATAGAGGCTTCGGGAGCGGAGACAGGAGCTTTGGTGGCGGCGGCGGTGGCGGCGGATACAGGAGCGGAGGCTACTCCAACAGCTACAGAGATAACAGGTATATTCAAATGAGGAAATGTGTCGGGTGGGTGCACAATGTGCTTACACGGCATAACTCAGTTTCTTGGTTCTCAAACCGTTGCTACCAGGGCTCCATTGTACATGTACATTTAGTAATCCAACATTAACTTGCCTCGAGCAATAACATGCAAGTACTAGTAACATCTTAAACTAAGCTGTGAAGAGATTGGTATGTGGCGGTAAAAAGTTGGGAGTGTGTACTGTGAACAGCGCCACTGCTGGTTGCTGCCAGTACTATGCTAATTTCCCAACGTTCAATTTACTTACTACTCAATTTTGTTTTCCAGGGGTCAAGGTGCCTATGATCGTCCTGGATCATACAGAGATTCCTACGACAGCTATAGTAAGCATCAATAATATGCATTCATACTGTGTAGACTTATGTTGGGGCTGTTATCAAACATCTTTAATTGAATTAGTTTTACAGCTCCAACATATCATTCCTATTGTTGCACCTCTTTGCTGCTTGAAGCCAAGTTGCCTTTTGAGTAGGTTACCAAAATTTTGAAATTCGTACCAACCCTGCATTTTGGGTGGGGGGTGGGGGACCAGACTGGCGCACAATTTGAAAGAGTTGCTCGCTCAGTGCTATTGCTCAGTCAGCTGACGGAGTCCCTTTGGTGCTGAAAGTGGGGGAGGGCTTGAGTGGGATGTTGTGAAACTCTCCAGTGTTTGGAACTTTCAGTGTCTTTACCTGTGTGCCCACTTCTTATCCTCAGCTGAAAACGAGTAAACATCTCCCTGATTCAAGATCATCACTTGGCTGGCCGTATTTCAAAGATGCGCTCCTCAAGGAAAAAACGTCCACGTGTTATTGCTGACCTTAGTTTTGTAGTTCTGGTGTTGTAGCTCAAACATCTTTAAAAGAATGTAGCCATGAGTTTTGGTCATTCCTTTTTTTTGTTTTTAAAGAAACAGGTCCATGTTTAAACAACTTAACAGTGTAGGTGCTTTCCTTGCCTGAGAGGTCCCCATGATTTTCCCTAACTCTGTAAACGAGACATTTCTATCACTAGGTCAAGCCCCGTTTTGGGGATCAAACTATGCCTCTTATGGCTTTTCTTTGCTCAGCCACAACGCGGTGAGCCTTACTTTGTCCAGAACTTTGAAGTGTTACTTTTTTCTTTTTTAGTGGAACTTGATGGGGCTCCTTCTTTGTTTTCCTAAGTTTCCCCTGTCCCTCTTGGTCACTGACTGACCTCCTCCAAACAGAGATCCATTTGCCCAAACAAATTTGACGGGATTTTATGCCAAATTCCTTCTTACAATTAAACTTAGCTGGCACCTCCTGTGTTCAATTTTCCCAAAAGCGTGAATTCCTTTCAGACTGAACTACAAATCCGAAGTGGCCGGCTGTTCATGAAGTTGCAAATTGCAGCATGCTACAGTCTGTCCAAGGTATCTTCTGTGCTCTGCTCATCTGCATTTTTTTTTAATGTGCTGTAAAATGGACTAATCTTGTCAAGTGATCGAAACAAAATGTAACTTCGTTTCCAAAAGTAAAATCTCGAACGGGAACAGATTTGTACTTTATGTTCTTTGTATGGTCTTTTTTTTTTTTTTTTTCTTTGTCAGTTCGGCTTCATGGAGCCCATTAAACAGATTGTGGAAAATTTTCTTTGGTTCTTGCCTCTCAAAAGTGTCGCATGGGGATATTTTAAATATTGTCTGCTCAGTTTAATTGCTAGGGATACATAATTGGCTGTATTTAAAGACAAATTTGAACTACAAAGGTAAAATTGGACCCTCCTTTTATAGCTGAAGTGAGTTCACCGATTTTAGTACATGGCTCCGACTACTGTAGCTAACGTACGTAACGCTACGTAGATCACTTTTGTGCAAGGTTAAACCTGTAGTGGGGTTTCAGTCCCCTGTGGGAAAGTGCTGGGAAAGTTGAGCTGGTGTTTGGTCCTGTTAATGCTTCATTACATTCAAGAGGTCAGCTACTTGCCAATCCCACAAGTCCTTGGAGAGTGAAGCGTTGCGCCTACCAACAAGTGCTCCACTGAGATGAAAGCTGCTCTCTTGCCTAGGTCATATGTGGAGAGAGTAGGCCAATCAATGCACGTGAGGTAAAAATCTCTTTTGCTTTGCTCACATCCTTCAAACTCAGTTGTCATTTGTTTCCATGAATGCCCAAATCCAAGTTCAGTCGCTCTTTCTAGTCGTTGCCTCACAAGTCGTCCACAAACATGACATGGCCGATAAGCCTTTTCCGATTTCTCTTAATACCTGGGGAAATGATTGTGAAGCTCCTGGAATGTAATGCTCCACCAGTTCACTACAACAAAAGTTCTGGCCTCTTGAGTCATGGATTGTACTGACCTGTCCACTTCAGTTCGCTGTATTAGTCCTGTATTTTGCCTCTTAATGCCCCCCTCTAAGATGTATTTTCTTTATACTTAAGTGGTGAGTTTCAGACCCAAGAATAGTGCTGCATGCTATTGGATTTTATTTTTGTCAAGCTGTTTTATTGCACAGACTAACACAATTCTTTTTCTCTAGGTTGAACGCTGATGCTTGGACCCATGGATCGCATCACATCTGAAGGGGTTTTCCACCCAGGTGGCACCAATTGGTGTTTGACGTCAACCAGCAGGTAGGTTTCCTGCAGAACAGAAATTGTCCAGATGTTCTCATAATCCTTGGTTAAATGTAGCCAAAAGTAGAAATGTGCTAAAACATGTTTCAGTATATGTACCTTTGCTGTCAAGTATTACCAGTGGATCTGATGTTGCTTGATCACAGACAACAGTAAACTTGCGAGCACGTGTCAAACTTGTGCCCTGGAGGGCCGAGACGTTGCATGTTTTCTCTCCAACCAGTTTCTTTAGCAGGTGATTTAATTGATGAGCTCCTCAAATTGGAGGTGTTCATTAAAATCACCTGCTTTAGTGACTGACTGGAAAGAAAACTTGCAATTTTTTTTTTTATACCACCATCTGATATACCAATATTGGCCAGCACGAAATTTACCAATATCAGGCGGCATCTTTTCCCTCAATCTGTCTGGTGTAATGTACACTGGTTTTACTGTGATGTCACTGGATGTATTTAAAAAATACTGCAGTATGCAATGTAAGTTACAGAAAAATACAAAGTGAAATTATAAATGGGCCTCATTGAGCACGTCACGCATGAACGTAATAAGGTTAGTATGAAAAAAGATTCCTTACACTCATAACCAGCACTTTAATTTCAGATTAGCAATCTGAAGGTGAAATTTAGAAAGTCCACACCGCGGATGTAATTGAGCTACGGAGCTTGTTGTGTGGCGCCTATCATCACTCACATGCCGATGTTATCGGCTGAAAAATACAATGTCTTATCGGACATCCCTAATGCTAACTAGATTTCCACTGCGCTGATTCTGATAGACATCCAGGTCCAAAAGTAAATTTGCCCTTCTGATTTCGGCTGTGTTGTTAAATATAACGGTACACCACAACCACGGGGGGGTATGTGGCTGTTTTTTAAGGTCACTGTTCATTTTTGGTATAATTATGGAAGAAAATACAGAACATAAAATGCTTAGTTTTCATGTTTTTAACAAACCTCCAATAAATACATTTCTCCACAATAGTCAGTTTGAAGGGTCTAAATTCTTACATACATACAAAGAGACTGAACCTAAATTGTCAAAAACGTAGTGACGCTGCTGGGGAGGTGGTGACCAGAAAGCGCTCTTTTCTCTGCATATGACTCACAACTGCCGCCAACCCCATGTTGGAAATGTCAAAAGATTGAACAAAGTCCTGCATTTTCCTTTTGTGGCCATTTGGGATCTTTAGACAACCAGTCTTTTAAATTTGGGCTTTTAAGCTAGTCAGAAAATTTTGTTTGCCTATGAGTTCTTTCCAAGATGGGGACGTGTGTGTGTGTGGGGACATCACCTGTCCATTGAAGCAACAGTAAAAGGTGGCATCTGGACAGGCCTTTTTAATAGGTTGGAGGACAAGAGCAGAGAGCTGGCCAGGTGTTTTCTGCTATGTGGTACCTACAGTGCTCTCCAGGGGCGCTGTGTGGGTGGGGGGAAAATGAGGACATTTCAAAGTCAGGGGGGCCCCCAGAATAGAAGTGGTGTGGAAAGTGTTTATTTTATTATTTTTCTTTTATTTTTCCTAAATTTATTTCATGTGCATGTTTGTCACACTTAAATGTTTCAGATCATTAAGTCTAAATGTTAGTCAATGATAACTGAACAAAAAAAGCTGGTTTTAAATGAAATCTTTTTAAGAGACAAAAGTAAACCTACATGGCCTTGTGTGGAATAAGTGATTAACTGGTTAGGCCACCCTTAGCAACGATGACTGCAATCAAGCGTGTGATAACTTGCGATGAGCCTGACAGCGCTGTGGAGGAATTTTGGCCCACTCATCTTTGCAGAATTGTTGTAATTCAGCCACATTGGAGGGTTTTCCAGCATGAACCGCCTTTTTAAGGTCATGCCACAGCATCTCAATAGGATTCAGGTCAGGACTTTGATTAGGCCACTCCAAAGTCTTTTTGTTTTTTTCAGCCATTCAGAGGTGGACCTGCTGCAGAACCCAAGCTGGTTTCAGTTTGAGGTCACAAACAAATAGCCGGACATTGTCTTTCAGGATTTTTTGGTAGACTCCAGAATTCATGGTTCCATTTCTCATAGTAAGGCATTCAGGTCCAGAAGCGGCAAAACAGCCCGACCATCACACTACCCCACCATATTTTACTGTTGGTGTGGTATGTTTCTCTGAAGTGCGGCGTTACTTTTATGCCAGATGTAATGGGACACGCACCTTCAAAAAGTTAGACTTTTGTCTTGTCAAACCACAGTATCTTCCTAAAGGTCTTGGATCATCAAGGGGTGTTCTGGCAAAATTAAGGCTAACCTTAATGTTTTTGTTCAGCAGTGGTTTTCGTCATGGAACTCTGCCATGCAGGCCATTTTTTCCCCAGCGTCTGTCTTATGGTGGAGTCACTGCCCTTAACTGAGGCAAGTGAGGCCTGCAGTTCTTTGGATGATGATGTTGTTGTTGGTGGTCTTTTGTGGCCTCATGGGTGAGTTGTCGCTGCACTCTTGGGCTAATTTTGGTTGGCCGTCCACTCCTGGGAAAGTTTGCCACTATTCCACATTTTCACCATTTGTGGTTAATGGCTCTCGCTGGGTTCGCTGGAGTCCCAAAGCTCTAGAAATGGCTTTTATAACCTTTTTTCCACCTGATCAACCTCAATTAATTTATTTGGTCCTGAATTTCTTTAGAGTTCGGCAGGATGTCTAGTTTTGGAGGATCTTTTGGTCTACTTCATTTTGTCATGCAGGTCCTATTAAGTGGTGATTGAGAACCGGTGTGGCAGTAATCAGTGGTGATAAAATAAACCAGTTATGTTTTAACAGGGGGAAAAGCACTTTTTCACGCAGGGCCATGTAGGTCTCCCCCCCCCCCCCCCACCCCACCCCCCCCCCGGAAACACTTTCTTTACACCAGTGTAGGTAATTTATTAAAAAATAAAAAGGGGGCCCTTTTGTATTTTTTCCTCTGAGGCCTAGACGCACATCTTATACAGTAAATATAGCTGCCCTTGCAAACGCCTACAAAAACTTGTTTATCTTTTTAGAAAGCAGAACACTGGTAAGTCTTGGAAATGTGACAATTTTTCCATACTTGTTTGTTTCCATACCTTTCCAGACTTATTTATAAAATCCAGTTGCATACTTGTTGTTGAATGTTTTAGCTTTACACAAACGCACTTCTGTCTCGACATTTTCACGCTTTTACAACTTCTTGCCTTCTGTCAGGTGCAGAGGAGCGATTGCTTGAATTAAATGACAACTTGATCTGTTGGGGAAATTTTTAACACAGGAACGATTGCAATACACGGGGCCCACACACGAGCCGCGCATGTGCGCTCCACAAATGTAGCTGTAGAGGAGCAATTGTATTTGTGTTTTATCGCCAAATCAAAAACTGAAACTTGTCCACCCAAGCAACGTTTTACAGCTTTTTTACAACACGATACACAATTATTTTTTATACTTTTTTTTTTTTTTATCTATTTGTACATTACTTCTCTCACATTACCAAACCTATCTCAATGGTTTTGCAGTGGCTTACCCCAAATACTTTTTCTGTTGATTCTTTACTGTAAATTACCATGTGACATTTTAAGTGGTCCTCCAAGATGGTATCTTCTTGTGTCCCAGACACTTGACTGTGATCATAGTTATGTACAGAATATTGTGAATAAATTTTGTGTGTGTGAATAAGCATCATTTTGTCTGTTAACCACATGTTCCACTCTTGTTTTCTTCAGGCCAGGCCGACTGCTACACTGAAGCTTGCCTGTCAAGTCGTGGCTCACGCTTGATGTCATGTTCAAAGACAAACGGGCAGAGTTGACTGACACCTGAGCGAAGAGCACTCTTACTTTTGCTGTACTCTAAACTTAGGTTTGTTGTACTGCAATGAAGAAATAAAGCATGATTACAGACTTGCACGTATTATTATTGGTGAAGCCTGTTACAGTATTCTCTATTTTCACATTAAGTGGTTCCACACCCCACAGCTTTAAGTGGGTTTCTGCAGACTCTGATTCCTTAGTTATACAGTCGTCCCGTCCCTCGCTTATTGTGGTTAGTTGGTTCCAGGCCCGATGACAATAACTGAATTTTTGCAAAGTAGGATTCAATATAAATTTTTTAATATTACCCAGTACAGTATGGTAGATATAATCCAAAAATCAAACAAGATGTAAGAGACTCACGCATTCCTAGTTTTACCCAATGTCATTTATTCAGGCTGGTATTTGACACGTGATTACTATAGGTGTTTTAGATTCTGTACATTTATTTTAGTTCATCTTATTCAATCTTGCCCTTTTAATATAACCTTTTTATGTTGTAAGGTGCTAATACAAGTGTGTTTTAGTTCATTTAGCTATGTTATGCTTAAAGTTTAATTTTTGACAAAAGTACAATTTGCATAAATTGTTTTTTTTGTCTTATTAATAGGCCGTATTAAAACAAAACAGCTATGAACACAACTGTCCTGTGTATAGGTATTGTTGCGTAAGCACTAAACGAATTGGTCTTGTTGATCACAAACATGAGTCAAACACAAATGCCCGTAAATGAGCTACAGAAAAAAAAAAGTCTTTAATATTGGAACATTTACAAGGCAGGCTTTCAGTGAAGGCTCTAGTTAGGGCAGGTGTTGGGGAAAGGGTGCTTTACATATGCCGCAAGAAGCCAAAGCGCTTCTGTATAAACTCCTCCTGTGGCCTGAGGTTGAAGAGCTCCTCGGACTGCGGGGTGACCCAGCGATCTGTGTGAAATACGCTCTCGCCGACCTGTTGATGGAAAGCACCGTCACGTGTGAACACGGTGATAAAATAACGTTCACACAATGCCCATTCACATGTCAATTCTGTAAAATTAAAACATGCATCAAATCGACTAATATGTCGCACTAAAAATGTAAGATTTGTCATCAGAATTATTTACCTTCCAGCCTGGAACGTCTTTCATGAGAACAGCCTCCTCTTCTAAATTTTCCCTCATCATGCGTAAGGTCCTGCCAAAGAAATAAAGCATCAAATACAAGCCATATTTCCACAAACACTAGAGATTAATTTGAGGTATGGGGTTTATTTTAGAGGAGGGCTTTGCAAAAAAATGCCTGCTTGGGTGGAGCTAGACATGCTGGGACATTTAATCAGAAATACATTATAATATTTAAGGAAATGACATCTTGTATTATCCAGTCACCTGCGGTCTTGCTCTGCCTGAAGTAGCGGCAACAGAGCTATCCTGGCTTCCAAATCCTCAATCTGCAAGCGCCTGTAAGACATAAAACTCAGCCATCATCACCTCCTATCAAGCTTAACATTCCTCAAATACAACCATCAAGGAAGTTCCTTACCTCCTCTCCCGGTTCCACTTGAACAGTCTCCAGTAACCAAATATCATAACGCCGATGCCAATGCCAAACATGCTATAACCTGTTCAACAAGGACTTTATTAGTCTGTGGATGCTTCAAAAATATTGCCATGTTGTGTTACGACAAATATCCTTAAGACATACATTTAAATATCACAGTGATACAGGTGTTACGTGTTCTGCCAGTTTGGTCGTAATAAACATACTGCAACATCAGAGCTACCTACACACGCTAGCTCGATGCTATATACGCTCAGACACTGACTTTCCAGCGTAAAGCCATTTAATTGTGTTGAGTTCTCGCAATAATCGATTAAAAGACATGATATGCCATCATTGTAAATGCAAGCCCGTAAACAGTCATTTTAACAGCATCACGTAACCGCTAACCTGTTAGCATTGCGCAGCAAGTCAAGATAGCTCGCTGTGCTATGTCTATACGAACGAATTCCGCATTTTTATCGAGGCAAAAGCATGTACCCGAGAGTCCTCTTTTTGGTAGATTTCTCTTGTAGTCAAACGCAGCATAACCTCCTGAAGGAGGCATGTCCTGCTTCACCTTGGACCCCGCCATCTTGCACCAACCTCCTCTGTCCAGTTCGCAACACACACATGACGTCAGAGAAACGGCTCTTCTTCGCTTTGTCAGAGAGGCGCGGAGTATACACTCTGGCGCCTCCGAATGCCTGCGGTAAAATGAGATATTACAAGTCGCCGTACAGCAGTGTAATTGTATTAGTCAGAAATAAAGATGATTTGATTGAGACCTTTACTAAAGTAATAAGAATATGTCTTATTTGTGTAGGCTTCAGTAGAGTACAATTTAACTTATAGCTGTGACAAGTATGTAAAGGATGTATACATAAAAGAAACTAAAGGAAAGTGCTTAAAATGTAGATTTTTTTATTATTTATTTAGGAGCTAGGAAAAAAGTAAACCAAAATAATTATTAACATTAAATTGCACAATGCAATTTAGCATGGGTAGCAGAGAAAATAAGCAATGCGGTGAGAAGTTACAAGATATAAAACAAAACGATTGAAGGAATTGGCTTGTGCTTCCTGGGTTCACAATGTGGAAATATTGTTTTTCCTCTTTTCAAGATGGAAAATGCATCTCTTTCACTATGAAGATTAAACAAATTAAAATGACAATGTTGACAGCAATAGAAAATAAGCAAATGGTAATTACAGATGACAACACCACGCTTCTTTAGCTAAGGTGCCAAACATGAACATGGGGGTTAAAAGGTAGGCATGCTGTTAAACAGAAAGAAGAAAACAAAGCTAAAATAAACCTCTTCATTTGTGGGAACAACCACAATAGAATTTCTTTAAAACATCAGTCCAAAAAGAAAAGAACAAAAAATAACTTATCGTAAATACAAAATGAATTCCACCTTTTAACTACAAGGGATGAATGTCATGGAAAATCGTACAACTTTTGTCCGGTATGATTAGCTTTGAAACAACTTTGTAATGACCAAAAAAAAAAAAAAGACCCGAAAAACATTCAACTGTCAATTTTTATGTAATTACCCAGACACAAGTACCAAGTTTTTGTTGTTTTATTTCTTTGCCCCAATCATATGAAAACTATCTGCACAAATGCTGACGGCCAGCAAACCTTAAAACTAACAGAAAATAAGAAATCATACGGAAAAAAAAAGAAAGGGAAGGTTTCTTCGCTTTCAGATTGTAATTGCCATACATTCCTCCAGGGTGCGCTGTTCACCATATTTTGAACAAAGAAGGTTCTAGATGGCATGTTTTCTGTTTTGTTATTTGTTTATTTCCATGTGTTTGCAGTCTGCGAGATGGACGAGCGTGAGGGTATCATGTCCAGCAGGTACTCCCTCTGACGTGCGTCCACGCTGGCTGAGGTCTTGTGTCCACTCAGGCTGGGGTTCACGTAGGCCATCGTCACACCTGTGGGGGGGAAAACAGAACAACAGCAAGTCAGTTTAGTGCTTTAGTGCATCAAGACACACATACTGCATATGGCTTATTTTGAGGCTAGGTCCACACGCACGGGTATTTGTCTGTACTTTCCTCACTTGTACGGCAATGCATGCCAGGGAATTGTATTTGTTTATTTAAGTCTCACATTTGCTCTCACCAAAGCACCTGCTCGCGTAGCCTAAAAGAACATACGAGTCAAATTGAAGAAGGTCATTCCCGGAAGTGATAATAAAGTGGATTCACTCATAAATGAATAAAAATGTAAATGATTTCCCTCACGGCGACACGGTGGCCTAGTGGTTAGCATGTTGGCCACACGGTCAGGAGGTCGGGAAGATCTGGGTTTGAATCTCCATTGGGCATCTCCGTGTGGAGTGTGCATGTTCTCCCCGTGCGTGCGTGGGTTTTCAGGTACTCCGGTTTCCTCCCACATTCCAAAAACATGCATGTTAGGTTAATTGGTGACTCTAAATTGTCATAGTGAATGTGAGAGCGAATGGTTGTCTATGTTGGCTGGCGACCAGTCCAGGGTGTACCCCGCCCCCCGGAGTCCGCTGGGATAGGCTCCAGCATACCTGCGACCTATAGAAGATGGATGGATTTCCCTCACAGGACCCCAAATTATTCGGAAATATATATATTACCATAACATTGACATTTACATATAAACAAGTGTGATCAAAAAGCTCTTGACCATGAAAATTAATGCCTTCCTGGTGGCCAATAAATACATTTATATACTATTTATTTATTAAAAACTAGGGAAAAAAACTATGAATAAATATAAGTGATAAAGTGATAAGCGGCAAGTGATAAAAATGTCACAGTGCACATTGTGATGTGTGGATTTTTCTGTTTTTTTTCTCGTTTGAGCTTTACAAAAAGAAAATCAAAGATGGAGTTAGTATCTGGTCAAAAGCTTAAAGTGCATAGTTTTCCATACATTCAATCATTTTCTGTACCACTTGCCGTCATTAGGGTCACAGGTGAGCTGGAGCCTATCCCAACTGACTTGAAAGGAGAGGTGAGGTACACCCTGGACTAGTCACCAGTCAATCACTGGGCATATATAGACAAGCATTCACACTCGCATTCACACTTACAGACCATTTAGAGTCTCCACTTAACATTTATTCATTCAAAATCCACATTGTAAAAAAATAGCTGCGTTCATGTGGACATAGCTTAATACCCCAAACACATACAGACAGGCACAAAGGAGACAGGAATCCAGGAGAGATACTGGACCACCAGACGTGGGGGTTGGGGCTGTGTGTGTCATCTGTAGGATTGCTTTGGGCCAGACAGGAGTTTTGAAAGAGAGCACCAGAGTCGGGCTGCTACGAGCGCGAGTCTACCTTTGTTGCTGTTGTTCTGCTTCTTCCATGCAGTGGATGAGGCACTACCTCCTCCGCTCACATTCCTGCTGCCGCCGACTCCACTGCTGCTCACCTTTGAAATCTGGACAGAGCGCTGGGTCACGTGCTTACCTGGACGGCTGACCAAAGCGGCGGCCGCCACGGCGCTCTGCAGCTGGGAGGAGGAGGAGAAGGAGTGGGGGACACCCCTCACCACGCTACTGTGGGACAGCTGGCCCTGGGAGCTCTGAAGGTGGCCACACGCGCACAAAAACACAGAGATGTGGGATGAGTTACCACGGGAACTGAAGAAACAAGGCTCTCTGTAAAACACACCTTGATGGAGTGATGGTGGATGACGTTGGACCCTCGGTGCAGGGAGGATGCTCGTGCCTGAGCCTGCTTCAGCTGCTGAGCTACCAGCTGCTCTGCCTTCAGTGACGACGAAGAGGACGAAGAGCTACCGTGGGAGATGGATGAAGACGTCTGCTGAATTATGCGTTGCTCGATTTCCTGCTCTTGCTGCAGCGCTTTGACGAAAGCGGCTTTCAGCCTGTTGGTGTGCTCGGCTTTCAGAGCCTTTTTCTGATTGGACGACATGCAGTCTTCGCAGAGGACGATGCCCCCTTTGGCCTTGTCCTGCCTCCACCTGCACGTGAAGTCGGTGTGGCACTGAGTGCACATGAAGGGATCTTTGACGACGAGCTTGGGCAGAGGTACACCTGTCCTTCCTGGATGGAGTGATAGAAACACACATTTAAAAAACAGACACCAGTGTTTCCTATACATTCATTTCTTTTCATGATATACTGTAGCTCTGGCACTACTCACTCACCCTCACTCATAAACACATTATAATGGGACTGTCTGTGAATGCAGGTTGTCGTTCCATCACCGTACAATAGTACTCTGTATTCCATACATCGTTACACTGCTTCTTAACACACCTCAAACGCACCTGTTCTGCCAGATCCCTCTAGATAGATTCTGTTTTTCAAAAAGCAACTAGCGGCAAATGTAGCAGCTTTTTTTTTGTCCTACTGGACACTTTTGGTGACTGTAACATGAAAGCACCTACCGCTCTCCTCAACTAGCAACAAAAACACAAAAAGAAGCGACAGAAGAAAGTTCATTTGTATCTCTAAATAAATTAATCCCTCATTTATCACAGTTCATGTGTTCTGGATCCGACCGTGCTAAGTGAATTTCCGCAAAGTAGAAATACTTATGTATAGGGTCGGGCATCGAGTCTCGAGCATAGATGGGACGCGGGACTAACATTCTGATTCTCCCAGGATCATTCAGATGTTTTTATTATTTCGATTCAGAGTTTCGATGCTCACTCTGCCACCTGGAAGAAATAGCCGCGAACATCAACGCGGCTAAAAAGTTTGGTTTAACTTCATAAAAAAGAGTGGTCGGCTCAGTGTACAATCAACATGATTAATGTTCACACATTCATGGTGTAGAGATAACACAGTACCTCAACTTTGTTGCTCTACGTCGGTCTTCCTCTAAGCCAGGGGTCACCAATGTGGTGCCCGCGGGCACCAGCTAGCCCCCCACAACCACATGTGGTGCCCACAAGCCTGCTTTTCATTCAGGTTTTCAGTTAATAATGAAAGAACGGTAGAAAGAAATGCATTCTGAAATACAAAATGTGAGTTGTGGACACCAGCATTTTGTTAATGTTCTGGTAAAACAAGCATATTTGCTTTGTTTGGGTTTAAAATAAGCTCTGAAAATAAATGTTACAAAAATGAGTAGCTCTTGGCCATTTTCATTTTGTAAAAGTAGCTCTCACAAGGAAAAACGTTGGTGACCCCTGATCTAAGCAATCAGAATCAAGGAAGTCAAACACGAAAAGACGTGTGTGTCATGCCAATGTAATCGAAGGTTTCAGGATGCTAGCTGATGTAAAAAAAAGACAGGCGCTACGGCTAGGCAAGTTTATTATTGACACAGTCCGTCTCACACAACACACTCCCAGCCTTAAAAAAAAGAGCACTTTCAGTTATATCCTGTTAACTTATGTTGACAAAATAAGGGTGTCATAAAATAGCTTACACCAGGGGTCACCAACCCATCGATTGCGAACCACCAGTTGATCTTTGGGACTTTACCGGTCAATCGCGAGAATACAGTATATATATATATATATATACATACATATATATATATATATATATATATATATACAGTATATAAAAAAAATAATATTACATCAGTGCCCTCCCCTTCCAGAGAGTGACCAAAAAGCACGCATTTTAACCACTGAACACATCCGAACGCCTCGCCGCCTCCCAGGCACACAAGCGGCAAGCTCCAGCCAGGAGCCCAGTCCCCACGCCCCTGCCGGAGGTACCAGCGAAGTTCAGACATTTCACCCAAAAAGAACTCTGATTAGCGCCCTCATTTCAACCGTGCAAACTTTTACGACCCTGCCTTTTAATCGGAATCGAGAATCATCAGGAACCAGAGTCGAACCAGAATCGTTCAAATTCAAACGATGCCCAACCCTACTTATTTATAAATATCATGTAGGCATGAACTAACACCCCTGTAGTCACCTTTACACTCATATTAGCCAACATAGTAGACAGAGTAAGAGTAAATAAACCAGTTAAGGCATAAATGGGAGTGATTTTTATCAGGGATTATTGTGCCTCTTGTGAAGTAATTCAAACCTGCAATAAAAGCCTGCTGTTCTGCTGATCAAGTACAAGTATGATGATTGTGTGTCTCACCATACATTACTGACACCTAGTGACCAGTGTTGAATACTACATCAACATCTTCGACTTACATTTGAGTTCATTTAGCCTTGTTTATGCTTGAAAATGCTTAATTTAGGCATAAAAATAAACAACATTAGCTTAAATATGCACATTTTGCCTAATAATAGGCAGTGTTCAGCCACAAAACAGCATGATTTATCAATTAATATATTTTTGAAAAACCGAGATAGAGTGAAGCCTCGAAATTTGAAACGGGAAGTGGCGACGGGCAACGGTATATTTGTTTTGCTTTTCATGCCTTTTGCATCCCACAGGGTCCAAAACAATTATGCAAATCAGATGACATCACCTCCCACACACAACCAACCGCCAAAAACAGATTGTTGTCTATGGAAAACACTGGACTCAGTAGTCATTATTACCGCCTTTAAAGTAGTAATACTTGATACTTGATTTATTACATTAAATATTAAAATGAAAAAATTAAGTATTTGTTTTTATATTTGTCCTATATTTTACTTATTTTTTGTGTACGGCCCTTTGTTTTTGAAGTGTGGCTGTTGTTAAAGGGCTTTATAAATAAAGTTGGTATTTTTTGGAAATTTCTGTACAGGCAATCAACATGCCAGAATTCTGTCGATATACTAGAATTAACCAAAAGGCTATTTTTCATCTAGTCCTAATCCCTCTTATTAAAGTATGCTTAATTTCATAATCTAGTATGATATGGTCTTTCATATTGAACCGTGAAGTATTTCAAAAGCTTAATTTTAATATTAAAGTTCCAGTCAAAAAGTTGGACACACTTTCCCACACCACTGAATGACTGAATGAGTGTCTCCAAACTTTTGACTGATACTGGACACTGAGTGACAGCAGAAGTTCAATACCATGTACTAATAAGGCAAACAGACCTCTGTGAATGGTATCCAGCAGGTTTTGGACCACTTCCTCGAGTCCCACCAAGTAGATGAACTCATTATTGGCCGCCGAAGGCAGGAAGCTAAACTCAGGAGCAGGGGGCTTGGGCGGCGGGATCTCCAAGAGGGTCTTCTCTAGTTGTTTCCGCAGAGCCAGTTTGGCTGCGGCTTGGCGGCTGGCTGGACTGTCGCTGGCGCCGATCAGAGTCACGCCGCCGCTCCCTGAGGAGGAAACCTTCAAAGTGGATGAGGACTGTGAACACCAGATGGAAACAGAAGTTAGTCGTGCTTTGTATTAGATGGCAAAATCATCGACTTCACTGAAAGTTATTCATCAACTGCTGTCTTATTGAACAACATGCACCTTTGTCAAACTTACATACAGTTGAACTGCTGCTTGTACAAAATCAACCTTGTATAGTTCATAAAGAAGGAGTGAGATACTGACCAGTGAGTTTGCACCAGTTCCTACTCTGATGAGGCCTGCCTGCACCATGTTTCTCTGGCCTTGGCCAGCAGTGGCCGAGGTCCTGGTCCCCAACAGTAACGGAGGCGGCCCAGAGCCTCCAGCTCCAGTGGATGTCAGCTGCTGCTGCTGTTGCTGCTGCTGGCGGAGAGCCTGGACCTGCTGTGGAGACACAGAGATGGGCTAAACAGGACAATGAGAGGTGGGGGAGCACAGAGGAGGACATCCGCAGCGCAAAGAGCACAAAACAGACATAGAGATGCAAAGAGATAATAAGACCTATGTTTAAAATGCCTCGAAGGGTGAAAGAGGTATAAGCAAGCCTGCCCTGAGAAGGATGAAGATGACCCACCTGCGCTCCTCTAACCAGAGGCGGCATGATGATCTGGGAGCCATGTTTGGATGACACCTGCTGGCCTCCACGCACCAAAGGCGGGGGGATGACCGTGCTTGAACTCCTGCCTGTCACCAGCTGTGCACAAAGAGACGACCAATGAGAAACAGCGTTGAATACAGTGTGAAATTGTGTTTGTGCGCATGTGTGTTTGTTAACCTGCTGTGAGCTTTTGCCGCTTGGGATGGTCCCACGTATTAGAGGAGGTGGAGCGGAGGAGGTGGACACCCCCGAGGACTGAGGAATGGTAAGGTTATTATGTACACAGCATCATAGCAGAGTGTATGACTCTCTGTATGTGCGTGTGTGTAAGTGAGTGCTGAAGTGGCTTCAGAGTGCCGCTCACCTTCTGAAGAGTGTCCCTCTGTAACTGGCTCTGTCGGAGCTTCTTCAGGAGCACCAGCTTGGCCTCCTCCAGCCTCAGCTCCTCTTTCAGCTGCTTAATGATTCGCTCCCGCTCGACTGGGCTGCTCTTCTGCACTCAACACATCACACTCAATTACTTTATACGAATTCACACTCTTGAGGACAAACAACCGTGTCCGATCATGCGGCCTTCACAGCGAGACTCTCAATTCAAAGCCAAATGAATTAAGGATTGAATCATCAGCTGAGTCCACACTGAATTGGCCAATTTGTTAGTGCCACAATAAGATTGGTCAGGCCTGATCCCACTTCCTGTGTCCTGTTTTAAAACTTGTGTAGTGGATAGCAGGAAAAGTACAACATCTCACCATGAGGAGGTCCGTGTCCAGCTCCTTCAAGTGGTTCAGACCATTCATAGGAGGACTCGGGGAGTCATTGTCTGACAAGATGATGACGTCATCATCATCCTCCTCCTCCTCAGGGGATGGAGGCCGCTTCTCTCTTTTTATACTGCATTAGGGACGAAGAGTCAGTATTGATCATGTGACTAGATGCCAGACAGGATCAAAATGGCAGCTGGTGCATATGGTAGCAAAATCACATGCAAATAAACATCACGTTTTTATAATAACAATCAACACAAAGGCCACAACCTGCACAAACTAAAAACTCGGGCATTACAATAATAATGCTTGAAAGTATTGTATATAAAAATGGGTAAGATAAAATTATAACCACCCTTATGAATGTTTTATAAATGGCTTTCAAATTAGTACTTAATGCTTATTATAAAGACATAAGAAATTGCTACAATCCACATAAGATTTAAGTATGGCAGTAGCTTGAAATAACTAAACACGAGCCCCAACCTAAGACAATTGCAGTTAGTAGCACATAACATCATCATTGACCTACTTGTAAACAAACAACAAACAATCCTAACTAAGGTGAGGCCAGGTGCGACATTTATCTTAAATGTTATCGTCTTGTATGCCCCAAAAAGACGGTCAGTTCAACTTTTGGCCAATCTCCAACCTATCATTCCTCCCCAAAACCTGAGAACGTGTCGTTGCTGCTCGGCTAACCCATCTCAACTCCAATAATCTATTTGAACCATTTCAATATGGATTCCGCTCACACCACAGTACAGAAACAGCCCTTCTCAAAATCGCAAACAACCTTCTTGCTTCAGACTCAGACCGCCTCACCATCCTTATCTTGGACCTCACTTGCAGCCTTTGACACCATCAGTCACTTCATCCTCCTTTCTCACCTTTCATCCACCCTCAACAGCACTAGAACTGCGCTCACCTGGATTCAATCATACCTCACTGACCGTCATCAATTCGTACTCATCAACCACTGCCCCACTGTCCCAAGGTGTCCCTCAGGGATCGGTGCACGGCCCCTTCCTCTTCATCCTGTATTTGTATTCATCCGCCGTCACCGACTTCAGTTTCATTATTATGCAGACAATACCCACCTCTACCTATCCACCAAATCCATCACTGCCTCCACACACCACTCTCACTTCCTGTCTGTCGGAAATAAAATCATGGAAGCAACTCAACTTTCTCTAACTAAACTGTGACAAATCTGATATCATCAAAATTGGTCCAAAATCGCTCACAAATACAGCCAACGATTTTTCCCTCCTCCTCGAGAGCACCTCCCTTACTCCCTCACCTCACATCGGAAATCTTGGCCTTTTCCTTGACTGCACCCTCTGCTTTGAACACCACATCCTCCAGATAACCCGAACTGCCTTTTTTCATCTAAAAAACATGGCCCATCTTGGCCCTTCCCTCTCCCTTTCTACTGCTGAAACCCTCATTCACGCTTTCATCACCACCAGACTGTAACAGCATTTTCTATGGACTTCCAAGCAAAACCCTCAATAAACTTCAGTATATTCAGAACTCTGCTGCCCGTTTACTCACTCACACTCACCCTTGTGACCACATCACCCCTGTCCTCCAAAACCTCAATTGCCTTTCTGTCCAATATCTACTCAATTTCAAAGCATTACGCAATCTGGCTCGCCCATACCTCAGAGACCTCCTTCACCTTAACTCCTCAACCCGTCCCCTTTGCTCCTCTTACACAGACTTCCTGTTCCCACTCTCAATTGCCAAGCACCATACCTGGGCCAACAGAGACTTTAGTTTCGCTGCCCCCTCCCTCTGGAACTCCCCACACCCGCCTGTAACTGCACTGACCTGTCCACCTTTAAGACTCATGTTAAAACCCATCTCTTCAAACTTGCTTATAATGTTTAATGCTTACTCAATGCATACTTATTCTCATTTTAACGGTATATGTCCTGTATTCTTTTGTTTTACTGTACACTGTATTGATTTCATTGCTTGCCTTATTGCCTAGGTTCCCAAAGTGGGGTACGCCAATTGTCATTGGGGGTACATGAATAAAAATGAAAAACAATTAGCCTCATAGCACAGACCACACTGTCTTAGCAGAAAGACGGAGACACAGCATGAAGTTCTTCATTACTCTGTGTGAGTTATATGAATAAGTAGGTAAGTTTGATGATTATGTTGTGTATTAAGAGTGTTTAATCTTGAAGGCTTAATTTATATTTATATTATATATTTAATTTATTGTGTTCCAATCCCCGCACTGTGAAAACGTGTAACTGTATGTGCGTGTCAGGATGAGAGAGTGGAGATTCCCCTGAAATTGAGGTTTACTCGCTGCTGGTATGCATTTTTGTACTTTTTATACTGCTTTATCATGTTTGTTGAACTTTCCCTTTCAATTTGGTACCAAATTAATATGCAGATTTAAATCATAGCGATTGCAAAGGGTCCCAACATCTGGCTGAAATAAAAGATATGTAGTATGAATACTTAGATACTTTATTCATCTCCAAGAGAAATTCACATCTTATCCATTTATCAGTGCTCATGTAAAACTTGTATCAAAATGTGACCATGCACAATACATATTTTTGAACCAGAATTACTTACTATAAAATGAACCAATTAATCATTTTTAATATTTCAATTTAATGAAATGTAAAAATAGTTTGTTTTTTAAGTGTGCAGCAGTAGGGGGTACACGGCTTCAAGACACGTACAGCCATCAAGGGGTACGCGACTGTAAAAAGTTTGGGAACCACTGCCTTATTAGAGTAGAGTAGAGCGCCTCTGAGTTTTTAGAAAAGCGCTTCTAAATCAAATGTATTATTATTTACGGCCTGCACATTAGCGTTTAAACACTTGACGAGTGCTTCAATTCAAATGCTCATTCAGATGTGAGATGCAAGCTTTTTTTTTTTTTTTTAAATAAGCTACACACAATGTGAAGACAATGCGTTGGATGGGCTTCTGACTACACACATACAATCACAAATGTGTTTATATAGCATAGGTCAATGCATGCCAACATGCGGCCTGTCTGCCTGAGCTGCCCTCTTTACGTGTGTCTCTTTTCTCTGGGCTTAGCGCCATCATCACTTCCTGTGGATTAATCACTACTTCCAAAGAAGTCACATGACCTCAAAGTCACCATCACGTGACTCACTTTTCCTCCAACAACAACCCACCCCACCCTCCCCGCTTCTTCCAGTGTGGAAACCATGGCAACAGCCGGCTGGAACCAGTTTGAGACACACGGCTTCATTTTGTGTGTGTGAGCGGACTTTTTAGGGTTCAGGTGGGTGAGCTGTGAGGAAAATGGTGGCGGACTAAAGGTTAAAGGTTAAAAGTCACTCTCTTCAGGACAGCTGTAGCTTCGCTGATAGAATTTCAAAATCACAGTCAGTACATAAAACTCACTCAAAGTCTCTTCAGGCTGCGGAAAATGCAATTAAACCTTTTTTGTCTGATGAAGTTTTGCTATTATTGACTATTGACTAATATTAAAGCCACTTTTCCAGTAGCATACGTACTGTTAAGTACTGCATCTTTTCCACGGATTTTGAGGATGGTCGGTTTTCCACTTGAAAATAAAACAGCAAAAACTATGCATCTGTCAGATCTGGACACGTTAACGAACCATACCAACGGGGAGAACAAGGAGAACAAGGGTCTCCTGCAGGGCTGCAACTAATTATTATTTTCGATTAATCTGAAGTTTCTTGTTTCAATTAATCGAGTAATTGGTGAGGCCCCAGATATGGGTGTTATGGATCCAATTAATATGAACCAAACATAAACAGTGGTTTGGTCCGCAACATATCAGAAAAGAGGCAAAAAAAAGCCGATCACTGTTGAACCAGTGCAGCTCTAGTCTCCTGTATTTACTTCTCGACACGTGGCAAATGGTAAGAAGAAGCATCGTCCAGAGCTTATCCACAGCACCGGTACCAAAAATATTTTTTAAGACACAAAATAGCCAAATTTTATCCTGTTTTAAAATCATGTTTTTGATACATTATAACGGAATTCAGAAATAAAAACTGGTGGATTATATTTCTAAGCTGTTCCACCGCTCATTGATCACCATTATCTTAAAATTATTATCATAAATCAGAACTCCTCTTCTGCTGTTTGCTAACTTGCCCAAACATAGAAATTCTTCTTTTTCCCACTCCAGGTCACTGGTGTGTGTAAGGGACAAAAAGACGACTTGTTGGGGACACCTGTTGGTTTGCATTTATAAATCTCTACACCCAAAATATAAGATGACATTTTCAGACTTTTTTTTAGGAGCTTATATGCGGGTCAATACGGTAATGCCCATTAAAAAATGTTCTTTCCACAAATGCCCTGTCATTGACTGGCGACCAGTCCAGGGTGTAGTCCGCCTTTTGGCCCAAGTCAGCTCAGATAGGCTCCATCCCCTGCAGACACGCAACAGGATTAGTGGCATAGAAAATGGATTAAGTAGATCTTACCCTTTGGAGGTGCTCATGTCCACAGGTTGCTCTCCAGTCTGAACTTCAACTTTGATGGTGGCCTTCACCTCGCCCGCAGCCAACATGCCACCAGAAGCCTTTGGCTCCGTCACCTGGATGTGGTTCTTGGTATCCATGTCCGACTCCGCTTTCAGAGCCCTTCTAGCTCTGTCATTACATCCAGTTCGATTGTCCGAATTCGCTTCATGGGCGGCCTCGTCTTTCACTTCTAGCGCTGGTAACTGCCCCGGCTCCTCATTTGATCCAGTCTCAGTTGGACTCTGACCATCCTGTTCTAGTCCGGGATCAGATTTAATTAGCGCTTGGGCAGTGGGTTCAGAGGGGTCCAGCTTAGGCTTTTTGCTTTCATTGTTAGCTCTGGAAGATTCTATTGTCTGGGGTACAGCATCCCTTTCCAGCGCCCTCTTCTGGCTGCGTGTCTGGCGGACCTCCTCCTCAGACATCCCCTGTGGATACATCAACAAACTATTACATACTGTGTATTAGGGCTGCACCTAACAATGCTTTTCTGAGTTGATTAACCTGAAGCTTGTTGTTTCAATGAATCGAGTAACCATGCACCAAATCAATACGAACCAAACATAAACAGTTAGTGGTTTGAGCCGCAACACATCAGAAAAGAGGCAAAATGTCAATCACTGTTCTCCAAAGTCAAAGCTGATGTGTGTGACTATTTTGCTTTGCCTAAAACACAAATATAATATGTCTGCTTTCATGGATGACTAAGGAAATGAAAAAATATTCACATTTGAGAGGCTGAAATCAGAGAAGATTAAAATTGTTTTATCAAAAAATGATTAATTGAATATTAAAATGATTGTTGATTAATTGGATAATCCATTAATAATCAATTCATCAACGACTGACCGATTAATTGTTGCAACTGTGTAAATATTGCAAACAGTATATTATGAAACACCTCTCACTCTGTATGATGCAGTGCAGTTCTGCAGACCTGCAAACTACAACTAGAAAAGTTATTTGGTTGAAAATAGTAAAGGCTTTATGTTTTGAACCGGATTTCTTCAACACATTCTCTGGATTACTGGTTTTATATAAAAGTAGCACAACTACGAGCTAAGTAACCAAGCAATCTTCAGAAATGTGTACATAATTAATGTTAGGTCGACACATTTGGCTCAAGTTCAAAATGAACTTTTTACTGCCTCCATTTAGATCTTGCTGCTCTTGCATCTTTTGATCTTACTGCACTGCTCCGATTGTCTGGCGGACCAAACTGTCCTTGACTCATCGGCAGTGGACACAGTGGTAACTAAAATGGCCTCCAGACAAAACAACGTGGCTTAGTGTGATCACATGACCAAGATGTGGAATTAATTTTTCAAACAGATTATTGACAACATTTTAGCGACGAGTGTTCTGCACATGACACTATAGGCCTCGTTGTCATCAAATATGCTGTCCAAATGAGATCCCTTACTGTCTGATCTCTCAGTACAGCAAATGTACCACATGTGGATGTGCCAAACAGTGGTGGATACAAACAGCTGCTTGTTCTGTCTCTCACACATTCACGCACACACACACGAGTGGTTCCACTGTGCACCAGCGCAAGCTCACACATTATCACTGCAACACCCGCTCTGAATCTCTCAGGGTCAAATCAGAAATGAGGCTGAAGGAGACATTAGATCCCATGCTCGTGGCTGGATAATGATAATGTGCATCTTCAATCCATATATGGATGTATGCATGGAGTTCCTCATTGAATGTGTGTATTCACAGGGGAACCTAGAAGTGTTGGAATATTATTTGGAGATTGAGTAACACCCACCATGGGACAGTTTTATTTTATGTACAGTAATAGATAATAATAATAATAATAATAATAATAATAATAATAAACAATAATATGTGATTTCAGGTAATCTTTTAATAAAGTTGTACAGCCATTTCTCCAAAGTTTTGCTTTACTGTATACTCAAGGTACCTTCCTGTCCCTAGAGTCCAAACTATCCACTCAACACATGAGCAGAACTAAAATGTGCAAAAAGTTGACCAATGCGACATGCAGCGACAGACGACCTTTGGTCAAAGTTCATAGAAAGGACTGTCAGCAGTAGTTGCCGATGCACAAACGTACTACAGTACTCTGTTGTGATTCACTGCAGTTGTGTCCTGCATCATATTTATGCGTACAGATCACAACTTAACCATGGTGATGATGCTTTTAATCTTGCCGGTGATACATGACAGCAAGGTTTTGTTTTTTGTTTTTTTAAAGGAAAGAAATTAGAATCATGGCGGTGTGCATAAAGCACAGTGAGTCGCATATATATATAAAACATCACTCTTACATCACTAAGACACACATGACGTGACCCTTATGTACAGGTATACTGTATGGTCCATAGGCCATATACAGTATATGGAATGATGAATGTTTATACTGTATATATGTTGAATGTTATATATATGTATATACAAGTATATACTCTGACACTCTTACATCACTAAGACACACATGACGTGACCCTTCCCAGAATTCAGTGGGACACACAAAGCACTTTTCCCGAGAACTGGTTTAAACCAGTTGGCTAGTGTGTGTGTGTGTGTGTGTGTGTGTGTGTGTGTGTGTGTGTGTGTGCGCGTGTGTGTGAAGCTGAAGCTAGTTTTAACCCTCCAGGTGCCGGATCAGACACACGGCTTCCACAGTGGCGGCCATTATACAGTGTCTGTGTGTGTGCGCGTGTGTGGACAGTGTGCTGTGATGGCATGGAGCACATACTGTATGCTGGGATCTGATGCTGGCGGGAACACAGCCACGCACCCTATGACCTCAGGCCAACCTGATCTCTCTAACACGGGGTCTGAATGGCTGACAGGTTTCACATTTCATCTCCGTGGCAGTTTTTACACACATTTCCGTTGAGCCCACACACACACACACACACACACACACTAACACATATGGTGGACCACACCACCACTCACCCACCCACGTACATGGCATCACAAGCAACCAAGGCAGCCTCTGAAGACAACAAAAAGGCGAGACATATTTCCACACAAACAAACATTCAACATTTCCAGTATACAGTATTTCCAAATTAAACAGCCAAATTGTGTAGGTGTCCTGGCAATGACGTTTGCACTCCTACTATTGCGCCACAGTTTTCATTCATTTTTGATAGCCTTCCCATCAGCTCTTTCCGCATGTAGTGCAAAAGTCAGTAGCAACACACACACACATGCACACACATAAAAAGTAGATTTTAGTACAAGCTGTTGGGCATTTACTCTGCAACACAAGCAACCATGATCTGATCATGATATAAAGTTTATTAGTTTAAATATTTCAATTCAACAGAAGTGAAGACAATGGAAAGAATGTGGAAAATTACCCATTGATTAATTCTTGTTGTTTTTTTTAAATACATTTTACTATATACATTTTTGATTAATTTCAATTCAAAATATTTTTTAATTCATACTGATAATTTGATAGCCTTGTATATATATATATATATATATATAAATTGAACTGAAATTAGTTTTTTAATGAATTTTTATTTGATATATTTTTTTTCAAATGCCAATTTTTTTAACAATCAAGTATTTAGCTCACATGTGTCAAACCTGTGCCACGGAGGGCCAAGACACTGCCGGTTTTCTCTCAAACCATTTTTGTACAGCAGGTGATTCAATTGATGAGGACCTTCCCTCAAACTGAAGGAGATGTTGATCATTAAAATCACCTATAGTGTCTAAAGGTGACTTAAAGTCACCTTTGGTGACCGGCTGGAAAGACAACCTGCAGTGTGTCAGCCCTCCATGGCACGAGTTCGACATCCTGATTTAGCTGATGACACGTTCTTCTTCTGCAGACAGGAGACTCGTTCAGAGACAATCAAAAGCATCTCTGCTGGTTGCAGCCAAGTAGTGCACTCCATTTCACCTCAGTGTAACCCGTCAGGCCCACCCATGCACATGTCCAAAGCTCAAAAAAGGGTCCACCAATGAGACACTAGCCGACGAGCTAAAAGTCAGACCTGTCAACTCCTTGTCCAGTGAGGCTCTTTAAGGCGTGAGGGAGTGAGGTTTACTCGTCATCCCCGCTGGCCTCCATCAACCGGTCCAGTCAAACCTGCCAACAAACCTTGGATTTTTTTCGTCCAGCAGCTACATCAAAAACACAAAATGGCTTTCACAAACACAAAATGTGAGCTATGCCACTATAAGGCCTGCGCTCATCGACACCTGTCATGATTTCGGCTCCTTCCTTAAAGAGGTTCTTCCTTTTTGTCAGTCAACCAATGTGTACACTGAATAGCTTGCAGATTTCTCTCAACTATCCTCTATTGTGGCAAACACATTTACAGTATGTGTGGAACATGGTATTTCCACCTCCTCTTTCTGAGCGCCTGTCAAAATATGGTGACATTTTTCATTATTTCAGCCACAACTAGACACACACACACACACACACCTTGAAAAGAGCTGATCTGCTTGCTGTAGAAACTGGGAGGAAGTTAAATGCCCCCAAGGTTGACTTTAACCAAAATTTTCGAGGAAACCTATAAAGTTGCACAAAGGTACAGAGTTTCAACCACAAGCATACTGCGCAACACCTCAGCTCAGCAAGCCTGAAAGGATTAATTCGGGATGCCTGCAAGAGTAGAAGAAAAATACTCACTGGATGTGAAGTATGAAGACTTGCATTCAAAATATTAAGACTGTCCTAATAATTTTGTCCACTTTTTAGTTATTTTTACATTTTATTAATGGTTAACATCTTTTTACGTTTGTGTGACAGTGGTTAAAACCTGGTCACTTAAGTTACGATTTGAAAGTTTTACTGTTTTTAACAGTGGCTCACTTATTTTTACACTTGTATGATAAAGAACCATTAATAAAGCATTTACGATGGCCACAGTTTGACCCTGGAACAGATTATTTCTGTTTCACTTATTTTCCACAGCCTACAATGGTTTCCAAATCTAAACAAAACAAACCCGTAATGTACTGAGTTCAACCTCAAATTTTCCGCTATATTTAAGTTGTCCGATAACACCAACACTCATAGTACACAACACCCCACAACAGAACAGTGGCCCAGTACACAAACAACCACAATTAGTGTTGTTTCTGATCAGTGAAGTGGCATTGTATAGAATGTGGAACACAACAAAGCTAAAAAGAGTCCATCATCACACGTAGCTCAGTGAAAACCTTCTCCACTCTTCTTTATTTATCTCAACACAAAAGGAATTACCTCCATTTTTTCCCAGACAATGCCTCTGTGATTGTTTACACTGCTGTTTGCATGAAATGTTCTTTCTAGATGGCAGTAACATCTCCTAATAGTACATCACCATATTATCCCTAAGTGGAATACAGATGTCTACTAGTTAAATTACCTTACAGTAATTACAGTAACCCATAATGACTTGCATGGTAGTCAAAATACAAACAACAATGATACACTGATGAATCAACTGACAAAAAGATATACCCTAATCATTATCATTATTAAATGCCAATTTCAATGCTTTCTTTCCTCAACCAAACAGCCGTCCAAGTCTGCTTCTGCCATGAAATTGGGAGTTCTTCCTCAGTGATGTCACCAAGTGCTTGTTTGTGGGTAATCTCTTGATCAGGAGCATGAACTGAGCCCCCTCTTTATAGAAATTGGCAATATATTGCATTTTCACTGGTAACAACATTAGGTACACCTGCACAATCTAACATGATATCAAAATTACTTTGAGCTCGTACATGAAATAACAAAATTGGGCCAAGAGCCATATTTGGTAACTTAAACTTGAGCGAATACTATTACAGTACTATATTGTATTGCCTATGAAGGCAGGTGAAATCTAATAACTAACATTATGTAATAAGACCGCAGTATTTCATCAAGTACAAACATTGCCACAGCTTAAGTTAAACAATAATATCTGCTGCCTCAACAAGAAAATGCTGCTTGAGCTTTTAGTCAACACAACATGAAAACACATCAGCTTCTGTTATATGTAACACTCTGTGTTTAAAATAGTTAATCCTTCAATCAGACAACGGCAGCATTTGTTTAAACTGGTTGGAAGAGACGTTTACATGCACACATTAATCAGATTCCTGGCATAGTTCCTTCTCTCCGTGTTTTCACACTTCTCTGTGACGTTATGCTCTTTTTAATGCATTCACAGATTACACATCAATGACTCAATTGTTGTATATGGGCATTCCATTGTTACTTCATTAAATAAAGTTTTATTAAACAGACTATAGTACCTCATCCATTTAAATATATTTATCTCTTAAATATTGTTAGCAACTTTATTTAGTGTAGTGAGGCAAACAAGACTTTTTATAGCTTATCTACCACCGTTATTGTTTACTTATTACTGACTAAGTCGTTGCAAACCTTTCAAAGTTCTGCATCGACATTGAGGTTGTGCTAGGAGCAGTGTTTTGGGGGGGTCAACACAGTGAGCAACCTTGAGACTCTATGACTATTTAGAATGTAAGAGTCCTTCGTTGCTAGTGGACAACGGTGCAGCTGGAACTAATCAATCTGTTAGGACAGTTACTTTTATTGCAAGATGCTGAGATGGCATTCACAAGGATAGGCAGTGCGGTGTACTAAACGCCGACCAATCTAGACCCAAGAACATTAAACAGCTTCCCCTCCGTTGCTGTCTTGATACTTTTACAGCCTTTTCTGCTGGTTGAGAGTGTGACATGCAATTCTCTGTCAAAACGCTAGGGGCAGAGTCTTCTGGAGAGTCAACTGAGTGAGCAACCACGACGCTCGTCATGCGTTAGCTTGTTAGCTAACTTCATCACGAGTGAACAATGTCAATTAAAGAACTGGAACAGTCACTTTTATTGCAAATGTTAAAGGGATAATGGGGATTTTTTTGACATGAAGTGGTATGACATCCCCATCAGCAGTGTACTACATCAACAGTGACTTACCAACTTGGGCCCGCAAGAGTCCAGTTCTGGTCGGATTTCCGTGACGAGGAACGTAGTCCCGCTTAGTTGCTGGGGCCATTTAAGTAAAGAGTTTGGCTTCTCAAAACAATATGCCTTCAAAAGAGTAATACATTTGCATCATAATAATGCCTACTCGGGGAAAAAAAAAAATCAGACCTCACAAATCGCTCTGCGTTATGTTTGTCTCCTGCCGTTCTTGTGGATGTGACGAAGACGCTCTTCTTCCCCAACGGAGCACCACGGCCATCTTGTTTACGTGTGTGTTCCACAACGGAGGAAGATGCGAGCCTCTTCATCACATACACAAGAATGAAGGCTGGTAGTACACTGCTGATGGATGTCATTCAGCTTCATGTAAAAAAATCCGAACTATCCCTTTAATCAAAAATCAAAGGAGAAGGCGTGAAGGGGCTGCATGCTCTCGAAACGAGTCATACACAGACACCAAATTACATACTAAAACCAAACCAATCACAGCCCTTAATGTCGTCACTGAGGTTAATGAGGTTTTTTTTTTTTAAGAGGTGTACGTCAAACTATGTGGGAGGGTTTGGAGCAGCAGGAGCTAGCCAGCATAGCATACAATGGCGCCTTAAAAGAAAACTGCACTTTTTGGGGGAATTTTGCCCATCATCCACAATCCTTATATGAGACATGAACACACATCTTCCTCTTTTCTGTGCGAGACAGCTCATTACTGCATGTGATGGGACACATCTATGCTGCCTACAAAGACTTCCAACAAGGTTTTATGTTTTATAAACATGCTGTGACCATATAGCAACAGGTACATTCATGATAACATGTAATACTTAAAGTATTTTGCCGTATTTTGGTCCTTTTAAGCATTACCGGCTCCCTTCCTGGGAGCATTGATTTCACATAGCAACACAGAAAGGAACGCCCACACCTAGCGTTAACTTTTCCAAACTCAAAAATAAAAACATGGCAGCAGTGGCGGCAGCTCCAATATGTGCCATGTTGGTCGTGGTCTGAGGTACTGTGAGCGCCGTGCTGATGCGCTGCGGGCAAGTGTGTGGTGAAGCTAGCTGGTGTGGTATGGCAAAGTGTGAATGAGCCAGTAACGTACTTCGATAGGTGTAACAATGTTAATAATAGGGGTGCAACGATTTCCTTTCCAGTAAATAGTTACAGTCTGGGATGGATAAATTTATCTACAAAAGCGCTATCATGTAGTCCATCAGACCACGTAAAATACAGTTTGGTTCTGTGCACAATGTGAATTTAAGAAATAAGACAGTTTATCTAAAAAATGAAACCAACTGGTTGTTCATTAAGGCTCCAGTATACCCCCGCGACCCTAATGAGATAAGCGGCATAGAAAATGTATGGTTGGATGGATGGTCGTTCATTATTTAGTGAAATGTTTTATTTTCTCTTGTTTACTTAAAATTGCTCTTTAACCAAGCAAAAATATGTTTTTTACAATTATTCGATTAATCAAAAACATTTTCAGTAGAATACTCGATTACTAAAATATTAGAAAGTCGGAGCCCTAGTTAATAATAAGAATAATAATAATAATAACAATGTCCCTGTAGCTTGGTTAATATGCATGTCACATTATATGTAAATGGGGCAGTTGTTGGCGCTTTTTGGAGTCTTTTTCAGAAGGTTTTATAGGCAGAATTAGTGTTTCCAATTATGTGCATTAATGAGCTGTCTCTTTTTATCTGTTTTTTATATCTTTAGAACACACAGAAAAGAGAAAGACACATGTGTTCATATCTAACATAAGGAGTGTGGATGATGGGTAGAATTTTTTTAAAAGTGCAGTTTTCCTATAATGCAGGAGCATAATCCAGGCTTAAAGGTGCTGTCTATCTTGGTTAGGTACTGCAATGGGTGCGCTAACATTTGATCACACTATATCCCACAGCCTTCCTGCTCAGAGAAACTGTGTGTATGCGTATGTGTGTGCACACTACAGGCATGTGAATGTATGTGAGCCATGGGTGAGTGACAGCCATTAAGGCCACTCCCCTTCTCGGCCGAATGACAAATCTCATTCAGTTTAATTAAGAATACAGAAGCAGTATAGAAAATGGATGGATGGATGGACATGTTTAGTACAATCTCTTCTGTGAAACCAGTATTGGTAGTACTATAGGCTAGCCAGTGGTGGTGTTCTTTTATTTTCTGGGTGAAAAAAAGGTGTAATTTGCAGCGAAGGAGGGGTAGCATCTTTAAGACCCAAGCAGTGTCCAAATACTTTTGTCTAACGTGACCATGCAAGTAGTTACTTGCCATTAAAGCTAAGTTAAATTTTACATCTTACAGTGGTTAACTTCTTTTTACACTTGTGTAACAGCTGTTAATGTTAATACTGTGTACACATGCGAGTGGACCTGGTTCCCTTTTAAAGAGTCTATTTAGGCGTTGACATGCCTTTCAATCCATCAATTACACGCAATACTTTAGATTTCTTTAGTGTATGTAAACCTACTTAGTGTGTATGTGTGCTGTGCGCGCGCGCGTGAGGGAGTATGTGTGTGTGTCGTGTCAGCGTGTGTATGTGTGTGTTCAGCTTTAAGAGGAGGAAGACTAGGGTTGTCACAGCGAGAAGTAGGAAGATTAGCCACAAGATAGCTCAACCAACGCTGACGACTGCCATGGGGCTCAAAAAGGACAACAGTCTTCCGTGGGCCGCCTCACACAGCTCGGGAGAGCACAGAAAGCCAAGTCGGCCCTTTAAAAACTAAAGCCAGCCCACAGTACATGTGCAACTAGCCGGCTTTTATTGTTGACACTGCCTGGGAGGAGGTGTTAGCTAACATTAGCTACGCCGCACAAAACAACAACAAGCAGCCACTTTAGCTTACAGGTTCAAGGCTCAAATGAAGCCACCAAAAGCCGACACACACTTCCAAGCAAGGGGATAAAACCACTCCATTTGCTTCGAAACGAGACCCATATAGCTAGAACCGCCGAGACCGAATCGCTGACCGGGCTGCTCCCCGATGCGGGACAGCCGTCAACCTCAACCGAGGGACACAAACTTTGAAAAGAACAATGTTTTGTTAAAAAAAGTCAAACTTAAGTGTGCTTAGTGTTTACCTGTCTGCCCTCCCCTCCCGAGGGGGAAATGGCTGGGTCGGAACTCGTTAATACTACCGACCGGCCCACAGCCGGAGCTTGCCGCCGACGATGAAACGTTATAATCCTCGCCTCATTTGACCACTTCTGCCGAGCAAGAGGCAGGGGGACAAGCTTTAGAACGCATAAAAAGCCATATTTTGTGCCCGAGAGGCACACTCTCCCCTTCCCAGGGCTCAACCTTTGGCTCTGCCGAGAAGTGTTACTTTTCAACAGCCCATCAGCGTCTTTATCGTCACAGATAGGTGGAGGAAGACCTGGCTCCTCTCGACGAGACCGAATAAAAGGCTCCCCTCGATTCACTCGCCCAAAACTTCAGCTTCAACCCCCCCTCCAGTCAACTTACTCGGTCGCTTTGTCGTCCGCTCGTCGCCGATGGTCGACCAAGGAATGTTTAATGTGCGGTTAACCTGGATTAATCGTTGCTTTTTTTGAAATCCAGGGGATATCCTCCTTTTTTCGGCCCTCCCCGCTGCCGCGTCTGTTGCCAAATAATGCGCCTCAACACACATGGAGCCGCTGCGTCCTCTTAGTGGGCATGCGCACCTCGGCATACCAGGGCGACCGGATCACATCATGTAAGCCGTTGACCACCAAGGGCCAAGGTAGGATGAGTAAAGAGTCAGGGGTTCCTCGGGCTCCTCTGGGGTCACCCAGAATTTGACTGCTCCCCTCCACTCTTACACACACTAACTCATCATTTGCCACACACTGTGTGTTATACACGTATTATACACTCATCTGCCATAAACAATAGAACACTGGAAACATAGACATGCAGCACAGACAACAAGGTGAAAAGTCACACTGAAATGACAAAACTGGATTTACTGCTAAAGGGAGCCAAGAAGCTGGACTGGATCATCAACCTGTCAAATATGGAAATTGTGTTAATTGCTCCAGGCTGTAAAGCAATGAATACTCCACAAGTCTAAAGTACATCCACCTAACTTGAACACACTGTATAGTTGACAAAACGAAGGAGAATGCTTTCATTCACATTATCCATTTGTATTAATTTGTATTTATTAACATAACAATACCAAGAAGGTCATCATGTCCCAAATTACCAACAAGAACTAATATGTTTATGTTAGTGTTTTCACATATAGTCCCTTTTAACCAAATTGAATTCAGTCCTTAGAGTGGAACTAAAAGTGAACCAATGGAAAAGCTCCTTTTCCTGTTCACATTCCAAGTCAGTTTGAAATAGGGTACTAATTTCTTTTCTTTTCAGGCCTGATGCCACATCAGGCACTACAATGGCAATGCAGTACAAGGTGAATCTGCACCACATTGCGTTCACATTCCACTGGTTATGGTCTCATTTTGTTTGAAATGGGTCTGAGTTAGGCTGTATTTAGAGTACATTGTAGGTCTAAGTGCCCAATTCACTCTATTTCCTGGTATTTCCAAGTGACCCGTATCTAATATCGCTGTGTTTACATCTACTGAACTGCTGAAAATGCACATAAACAACTATGTAAGTGTTATTTGAAGCGTGAAGTGTAAATCCAGCCCAAAAGTTGATCTAAAAGAGATTCAGCTCTTCTTAAGTTTACATTACTAGTCAGTTTAAAATAGGATCCACGCCAGAGCACTCTTTCAGGTTCATGTCAGTTCTAACACCACTTCAGGTAGTATACAGTAATGACAAGTGAACCTGGACCACTTTGTGTTCACATCGGACCAGTTGATGATTTTAGTTCAGCTGACTACAAATGGGTCCAAATTAGGCTGGAGTTACATTGCAGGTCTAAGTGCCCAATTCCGATTAAGTGCCTATATCTTTTTGATTGTCAATTTGCATGTATTTTCAAGTGAGCCAATATCGCTGTATATTTACTGAACTCCTGTAATTGCAGATAAACAACTACATTAGTGTCACTTCACACATGTAGAGGTGGTCCTCAGGTTCCGAACAAGTTCGGTTCCTAAACTGTGATGTACAGTAAATCGAGTTTTAGTGTAAGTCGGAACTTGTACCTAAACTACCTCCCAAGTCACTTACACTATACATAGAACACATGAAGGACATATAAAATATGAAATACAAGAATTAAATAAAACAGTGATAAAAAGAGAACAACTCCTTACTTTGCTAAAGCCTTTGGTTGTCTTGCAGGCCTTTCTACCGTCTTAAAATATTGTCCCAGGCTAGTCTGGAAGGATAACCTCCTCTTCTCTTCACAGATCTCCTTGTAACAGTGCATGGAATCCCTGACCCCTCTTGCATTCTTTAGCATTCAATAATCTTTATACCTAATTGATGGTTGGGATAGTCGGTTGTGACCAAAAAAGTGACCAATATTGGTGGCGCTGTCTCCTCGCTCAGCTTTTAATGATGTTTATTTTCACTTCCATGGTGATGGCTTTCAATGTGATTGGCGTACTGCTGCTTGGGAGACATAATGAAGTGTAAAAAGTTAGCTAATAAACAATGTTATTCTTCCTGAGTGTGGCTGAGCAGGCACACACTTTATTCATCCACCCAGCACGAGACACACTGCATTCTTGTGCCCGCGCCGAACATATTATTCCGCTAGCGCACGCTGTAACTACTTCTCAAGCGAGTCTCGTGTTTACAGGCTAAAATTAAGTTATGGGAGTGCATTCGTAAAAACGGAACGCCATAGACCAAGGAACCCCCATTGTGTAAAGCCTTAGTTTTGATCATTCACATTTTGTACTTTTTAACAAACTGGACTAAGTCTTTAAAGTGGATCTAAACATGTATCAACAGAAAAGTGACTCAGCTTCTTTTTTGCATTCACATTACTAGTCAATTTGAAATAGGATCCGCTTTTCTTTCTGGCTGACTTCAGCTCCGGTGGCACCTCAGGCAATACAAGAGGAAATAAACCTGGAGCACTTTGCATTCACACTGGACCGATTTATGGTCTCAGTTCAGTTTGCTCGTTTATGGTGGATTTACATTTTATTTTACACTATTTACTGGTGTTTTCAAGTGACCCAAATGCAATATCACTGTGTTTTCATTTACTGAACTCTGGAAAAAAATCCACAGAAACAATTGGGTGAGTGTCCCTTGAAGCATGTACTGTAAATGCAGCCTTAGTTTGGAGCATTCACATCTTATATGAATTGCATACATATGCCTGCATTTGTTTACCGGTACATTACCCAATGAAAACTCCTATATCATTATCTTGTATGTGTTAGTTGCTCATTCACATACAGTATCAGTATGGTTAACAACATATTAGTAGTCTACTCTTGACCTGGAGAGTGGGAGTTGGTTAGTTTAAGACCCAGTGAAGACCCAAAATACAAAAATATTAAAATTGGTTGCTGGAGATTTGCCTGTTAGCCTTTGGCAAGCACCTAACTGCTCGGGGCGCAACGTTATTAGTTGTGCAGCCACCTCACTCCTGTTTGTACACGTACTGTATTCCTGGTTATGTGTATGTGGAGCCAAATAAAAACAAGATAACAGTGTAAACTTGAATTTCTCCTTAAGGGATTGTTCTTTTTCTTAACCTATTTGTGTTGTAGCAGTCACAGAGCTATGTCAAACATGCTTTGCAATGTAAATGACATTACCTGAGCATTATAAGTAACATTAAGGATGAACACTATTTTCTTGTCAATTTTTTTTTTTTTTTACTTTAAGGCGCTCAACTTAAATACTTGAAAGAGCTCCTTGGGGAAACTACTTCAATTTGTTGCTGAATGGTGTTTTTTTCTGTGAGCAGTCATAAAATGGTTGTTTTATTTACTTTTTTTTTTAAATCATTTGTGTCATTTCAGTGGTGTGTAACCAGCATCAACAGTCTTGGTTGTTGTTTTAAGCATGTGAGTCAATGTGTCATTGCAAAATGCGGTCTCGAACACAACCGCTTTATTGTGAACAGCTGCGGGGCAGTTTTGGCATTTTTTTTCTCATGTTTTCCATTGAGGGCTATGCAGCAAATGATGCAAAACTAAGCAGGTGAGTAGGTGTAATCAAATTAAGGACACATTTAAAATAATGCATGCAGTTTGGAAGAAGTGACAGTACAGACTTCCACCAAGGCCAAACATTCTTAATTTGGACTAATATACAGTATTTATTTAACTGTCATCCTCTTATGAGAATTAAGTATGAATTGGCATTAAACAAAAGTCTATAGCAGTCTATAACAGTGCCACTTGTCTTATAATTCCAGGCCATGTCTGCAGAGCATCCCAGCATACTGCACAAGAAGTCACCATAAACACTGAAGTGTGAAGCGGGGGACCGCCACTCTCTAACAGGTGGGGGTTGGTGCGTTTGAGTGCTTTGTCAGCTTCATTCTGTCGTCCTAAGCTTCTCTTTAGATGATGCTGTGTCATCAGGTCTGATTGTCTCCCTCCCTCTCATCCCGCTGCTCCATCTCCAGAGGCCGTTACATTCAATTGTGTACATGCAGTGGCATCATGTCAATGTCACAGAACTGCAAATAATCATTGGATATGAGGCCGTTTTTATTACAGTATATTTTCTCAAGGGACCATACTGCAGGAATGAAACTTGGATGCTTTTTAGAGTAGTCAGTGTACAGCTTGCATAGAAGTATAGACTTACTATCCACTGAAAATGACATAGCAATTACTGTATTGTCTAGCTGGCAACGCAATTGAATACTGAAGTGAGAGTTGTGTCTTGCCTAAAGCCAAGCTTGGTGGTGGTCACATCATGGTCTGGGGCTACATGAGTGCTTCCGGCACTTGAGGCTGTGGTTCATTATGGGAAACATGAATTCTAACATGTACTGTGACATTCTCAAGCAAATCACGATGCCCTCTCTTGGGAAACATGGCAGTATTCCAACATGGTAAGGAACGCAAACACACCTCCAAGATGATCAAGCGCATTGCTGAAGTAGATGAAGGTGCAGGCCATGTAGTGGTCGAGTATGTCTCCTCCAGATTTGAACCCAATTGAACACTTGTGAAACATCCTCAAGCGGAAGGAAGATGGAGGAGCCCAAGGTGTCTAACGTCCCCCAGCACCACCAGTGATGTCATCATGGAGGAGCGAACGAGGATTTCAGTAACGTGTGCAACTCTGGTCAATTCCATGCCCAAGAGGATTAAGGTAGTGCTGGATAACTACCTAGCACTACACTATTTAGTGTGAGCGCCATCTAAATATTGACACTTTGGACATGTTGACTGTGGGGTGTACTCGCTTGCGTTGCCAGTTAATTATACGATAATGGTCGCATGGTGGCCTAGTAGTTGGCATGTTGGCCTCACAGTTATGAGATTGAGGATTTGTATCTTCTTTTGGGCACCTCTGTGTGGAATTTCCATGTTCTCCCCATGCATGCGTGGGTTTTCTCTGTGTACTCCTGCTTCCTCCCACATTCCAAAAATGATTGGAGACTCAAAAGTGCGTCAAACTCATTTTTCACACTGTAATCGTAGCCCTCAGAGGGCCGCCTGTGACTGTGAGACCATATACAGCGGTGAGGAAAAGTGTTTGCCCCCTCCTGATTTCTTTTTTTTTTTTTTTTTGCATGTTTGTCACACTTAAATGTTTCAGATAATGAAACAAATGTACATATTAGTCAATGACAACACAACTGA